>NC_088243.1:76643741-76693741 GCF_036934945.1 Oncorhynchus masou masou | reverse complement strand
ACCTGCCTAAACGTCGGTAGCCATGAAGTGCTTTGAAAGGCTGGTCATGGCTCACATCAACAGCATCCTCTCGGACACCCTAGACCCACTCCAATTCGCATACTGCCCCAACAGATCCACCGATGACGAAATCTCAATAGCACTCCACACTGACCTTTCTCACCTGGACAAAAGGAACACCTATGTGAGAATGCTGTTTGACTACAGCTCAGCGTTCGACACCATAGTGCCCACGAAGCTCATCACTAAGCTAAGGACTCTGGGACTAAACACTCTGGGACTAAACACCTTCCTCTGCAACTGGATCCTGGCCTTCCTGACGGGCCGCCCCCAGATGGTAAGAGTAGGCAACAACACATCTGCCATGCTGATTCTTAACACTGGGGCCCCTCAGGGGTGTGTACTTAGCCCCCTCCTGTATTCCCTGTTCACCCACGACTGTGTGGACAAACACAACTCCAACACCATCATTAAGTTGGATGACGACACAACAGTGGTAGGCCTGATCACCGACAACGATGAGATGGACTTTAAGGAGGTCAGAGAACTGGCAGTGTGGTGCCAAGGCAACAACATTTCCCTCGATGTGAGCAAGACTAAGGAGCTGATCGTGACCTAGAGGAAAAGGCGGGGTATTTGAATTGGAGTGGGTCTGAACAGGCCCTCATTAACGTCAACAGGGCTGTAGTGGAGCGGGTCAAGAGTTTCAAGTTCTTTGGTGTCCACATCAATACCTAACTATCATGGTCCAAACATAAGGTTCTACAGCTGCACCATCGAGAGCATCTGGCACTTCCGGCGCCGACAGAGATTGCCGTTTCCTAGGAAACTATGCAGTTTTTTTTTTACGTGTTATTTCTTACATTAGTACCCCAGGTCATCTTAGGTTTCATTACATACAGTCGAGAAGAACTACTGTATATAAGATCAGCGTCAACTCACCATTAGTACGACCAAGAATATGTTTTTCGCGACGCGGATCCTGTGTTCTGCCTTACTAACAGGACAACGGAATGGATCGCATGCAGCGACCCAAAAAACGACTCCGAAAAAGAGGGAAACGAGGCGGTCTTCTGGTCAGACTACGGAGACGGGCACATCGTGCCCCACTTCCTAGCATTCTTCTTGCCAATGTCCAGTCTCTTGACAACAAGGTTGATGAAATCCGAGCAAGGGTAGCATTCCAGAGGGACATCAGAGACTGTAACGTTCTGTGCTTCACGGAAACATGGCTCACTGGAGAGATGCTATCCGAAGCGGTGCAGCCAACGGGTTTCCCCACGCATCGCGCCGACAGAAACAAACACCTTTCTGGTAAGAAGAGGGGTGGGGGCATATGCCTTATGGCTAACGAGGCATGGTGCGATGAAAGAAACATACAGGAACTCAAATCCTTCTGTTCACCTGATTTAGAATTCCTCACAATCAAATGTAGACCGCATTATCTACCAAGAGAATTCTCTTCGATTATAATCACAGCCGTATATATCCCCCCCAAGCAGACACATCGATGGCTCTGAACGAACTTTATTTAACTCTTTGCAAACTGGAAACCATTTATCCGGAGGCTGCATTCATTGTTGCTGGGGATTTTAACAAGGCTAATCTGAAAACAAGACTCCTTAAATTTTATCAGCATATCGATTGCGCAACCAGGGGTGGAAAAACCTTGGATCACTGTTACTCTAACTTCCGCGGACGCATATAAGGCCCTGCCCCGCCCCCCTTTCGGAAAAGCTGACCACGACTCCATTTTGCTGATACCTGCCTACAGACAAAAACTAGAACAAGAAGCTCCCACGCTGATGTCTGTCCAACGCTGGTCCGACCAAGCTGACTCCACACTCCAAGACTGCTTCCATCACGTGGACTGGGACATGTTTCGTATTGCGTCAGATAACAACATTGACGAATACGCTGATTCGGTGTGCGAGTTCATTAGAACGTGCGTTGAAGATGTCGTTCCCATAGCAACGATTAAAACATTCCCTAACCAGAAACCGTGGATTGATGGCAGCATTCGCGTGAAACTGAAAGCGCGAACTACTGCTTTTAATCAGGGCAAGGTGTCTGGTAACATGACTGAATACAAACAGTGCAGCTATTCCCTCCGTAAGGCTATCAAACAAGCTAAGTGTCAGTACAGAGACAAAGTAGAATCTCAATTCAACGGCTCAGACACAAGAGGCATGTGGCAGGGTCTACAGTCAATCACGGACTACAGGAAGAAATCCAGCCCAGTCACGAACCAGGATGTCTTGCTCCCAGGCAGACTAAATAACTTTTTTGCCCGCTTTGAGGACAATACAGTGCCACTGACACGGCCTGCAATGGAAACATGCGGTCTCTCCTTCACTGCAGCCGAGGTGAGTAAAACATTTAAACGTGTTAACCCTCGCAAGGCTGCAGGCCCAGACGGCATCCCCAGCCGCGCCCTCAGAGCATGCGCAGACCAGCTGGCTGGTGTGTTTACGGACATATTCAATCAATCCCTATACCAGTCTGCTGTTCCCACATGCTTCAAGAGGGCCACCATTGTTCCTGTTCCCAAGAAAGCTAAGGTAACTGAGCTAAACGACTACCGCCCCATAGCACTCACTTCCGTCATCATGAAGTGCTTTGAGAGACTAGTCAAGGACCATATCACCTCCACCCTACCTGACACCCTAGACCCACTCCAATTTGCTTACCGCCCAAATAGGTCCACAGACGATGCAATCTCAACCACACTGCACACTGCCCTAACCCATCTGGACAAGAGGAATACCTATGTGAGAATGCTGTTCATCGACTACAGCTCGGCATTCAACACCATAGTACCCTCCAAGCTCGTCATCAAGCTCGAGACCCTGGGTCTCGACCCCGCCCTGTGCAACTGGGTACTGGACTTCCTGACGGGCCGCCCCCAGGTGGTGAGGGTAGGTAACAACATCTCCTCCCCGCTGATCCTCAACACTGGGGCCCCACAAGGGTGCGTTCTGAGCCCTCTCCTGTACTCCCTGTTCACCCACGACTGCGTGGCCACGCACGCCTCCAACTCAATCATCAAGTTTGAGGACGACACAACAGTGGTAGGCTTGATTACCAACAACAACGAGATGGCCTACAGGGAGGAGGTGAGGGCCCTCGGAGTGTGGTGTCAGGAAAATAACTTCACACTCAACGTCAACAAAACTATAACGTCAACTATCCTGTATCCCAGCACACTGACTCGGTACCGGTGCCCCCTGTATATAACCTCATTACTAACCTGTACCCCTGCACACTGACTCGGTACTGGTACCCCCTGTATATAACCTCATTACTAACCTGTACCCCTGCACACTGACTCGGTACTGGTACCCCCTGTATATAACCTCATTACTAACCTGTACCCCTGCACACTGACTCGGTACTGGTACCCCCTGTATATAACCTCATTACTAACCTGTACCCCTGCACACTGACTCGGTACCGGTGCCCCCTGTATTTAATCTCATTATTGTTAGTCTTATTTTGTTACTTTTTCATTATTACTTTTAATTTTAGACTCCTTGGTAAATATTTTCTTAACTCTTCTAGAACTGCACTGTTGTTTAAGGGCTTGTTAGTCAGCATTTCACGGTAAAGTCTACACTTGTATTTGGCGCATGTGACAAATAAAGTTTGATTTGATTTGATAATGATCCCCTCTCTATACTACCTCTCCATAATCATCCCCTCTCTATACTAACCTCTCCATAATCATCCCCTCTCTATACTAACCTCTCCATAATCATCCCCTCTCTATACTAACCTCTCCATAATCATCCCCTCTCTATACTAACCTCTCCATAATCATCCCCTCTCTATACTAACCTCTCCATAATCATCCCCTCTCTATACTACCTCTCCATAATCATCCCCTCTCTATACTAACCTCTCCATAATCACCCCCTCTCTATACTAACCTCTCCATAATCATCCCCTCTCTATACTAACCTCTCCATAATCATCCCCTCTCTATACTAACCTCTCCATAATCATCCCCTCTCTATACTACCCTCTCCATAATCATCCCCTCTCTATACTACCTCTCCATAATCATCCCCTCTCTATACTAACCTCTCCATAATCATCCCCTCTCTATACTACCTCTCCATAATCATCCCCTCTCCATACCAACCTCTCCATAATCATCCCCTCTCTATACTACCTCTCCATAATCATCCCCTCTCTATACTAACCTCTCCATAATCATCCCCTCTCTATCCTAACCTCTCCATAATCATCCCCTCTCCATACTAACCTCTCCATAATCATCCCCTCTCTATACTAACCTCTCCATAATCATCCCCTCTCTATACTAACCTCTCCATAATCATCCCCTCTCTATACTAACCTCTCCATAATCATCCCCTCTCTATACTACCTCTCCATAATCACCCCCTCTCTATACTAACCTCTCCATTATCATCCCCTCTCTATACTAACCTCTCCATAATCATCCCCTCTCTATATAATACACTCTCCTTAAACTGAACATCTATCTCCTCTCCCCTTCTCTCTGACAATGAATCAAAGACATCTGGGCAATATTACATACACACACTGTACACACATGCACACACCTGGCACTGACACCATACATAATACACACACCACAGACACTGAGCAAGCCACAACAAGTTTAACACCTCTAGCATATTACAAATGCATCTTGATTTTCCAGACCTGTGTGTATGTGTGTGTGCATGTGCGTGTTTGTGTGTGTGTGATGCTGAACTTTCTGAGCCAAGCCTTCTGTATCACTGAGTGATCTGAGGATTCCGCTGTTAGAACACTGGGGCAGTGCCCAGCCTGAATAGAACACAGTTGGACCAATCGCGCATGGTCAGTACTCCACTGGCCAATCAGACGTGACCAGCACTCACAGGCTTTTATCAAGGGGTCCTTCTCTCAAGGTCAGCTGACGCTAACACTGCCTCCCCTCTCCTCCCTTCACTCCACCCCATCTCCTCTCCCCCTCTGCTTCTGTCCCTTCAGAGAAAGGCATCAACAGAATTGATCTGATTTTTTGCTAAGCTTGATTCAATAACAGAGAGTGATATGAAAGCCAAATCAATTAGGGCTGTTAACAGGACGGTGTGTGTCACAGCGCCAAGCCAACTCATGGTGAGGAACACAGCACATGGACATATGGAGGGAGGGGATCTATAGACCGGGGTGTGAAGGCAATACCACAGTACATTCATCAAATCTACATGTCCTGTGGGAAACAGAATGTCAGTGCTGTGTGATTGTTTGTGTGAATGTGTGAACATATGTGAGTGTTGCGTTCTGCATATGTATCTGTGTGTATGTGTGTGTGTGTCTGTGTGTGTGTGTTCATGTATGAAAGAGAGAAGCACTTCTATCTCAGTCTCAGATCGGTGTGATTTCTGCAGTGCAAAGCTGTCACCATGGAAACCAGAGGGTGAGGGAGAGAGAGAGGGAGAGAGAGGCAGAGGGAGAGCGAGGGAGGGAGGCAAGAGAAGGAGAGAGAGATGCGCATTTGCAGTTCTGCTCTTGAATGATACACTGGCAGAATAGGCCTATAGATCTAGAGCACATAAAAGAACTAACCTCTGTAGAGACAGGAGCAAACCTGAGTGGATGAAGCCTGTAACCGAGTGTGAATGAGGGTGTGTGTTTGAGTGTGTGTGTGAGAGAAAGATTCATGTCATGAAGAATCCCGCTGGTTGAATCAATGTTGTTTCCACATAATTTCAACCCAAACGTAAGGGCATTTTGTCTTTTTTCACCCAACGTTTAACCTAAATCCAATGACATGGTGACATTTGTTGTTGATTTCAGTTTGAATTCATGTTATTTGATCAATCAATCAAATCAAAACTAGATGTTGAACTGACCTCTGTGCCCAGTGGAATGTGTCCCAGAGTCCCTCAACGACATGTTCTCTCTCCCTCTCTCCTTTTCTCTCTCTCTGTCTCTCTCTCTCCCTGTCTCCTTTTCTCTCTGTCTCTCTCACTCCCTGTCTCCTTTTCTCTCTGTCTCTCTCACTCCCTGTCTCCCTTTCTCTCTGTCTCTCTCACTCCCTGTCTCCTTTTCTCTCTGTCTCTCTCTCTCTGACACCAGAGTGCATGTCAATCTCTACCTGTCTCCTTTTCTCTCTGTCTCTCTCTCTGACACCAGTGCGCATGTCAATCTCTCCCTGTCTCCTTTTCTCTCTGTCTCTCTCTCTCTGACACCAGAGTGCATGTCAGTCTCTCCCTGCCTCCTTTTCTCTCTGTCTCTGTCTCCCTGACACCAGAGTGTATGTCAGTCTGTCTCTGTCTCTCTGACACCAGAGTGCATGTCAGTCTGTCTCTGTCTCTCTCTCTCTGACACCAGAGTGCATGTCAGTCTGTCCCTGTCTCCTTTTCTCTCTGTCTCTCTCTCTCTGACACCAGAGTGCATGTCAGTCTGTCCCCGTCTCCTTTTCTCTCTCTCTCTGACACCAGAGTGCATGTCAGTCTGTCCCGGTCTCTCTCTCTCTGACACCAGAATGCATGTCAGTCTGTTTCTGTCTCTCTCTCTCTGACACCAGAGTGCATGTCAGTCTGTCCCTGTCTCTCTCTCTCTGACACCAGAGTGCATGTCAGTCTGTCCCGGTCTCTCTCTCTCTGACACCAGAGTGCATGTCAGTCTGTCTCTGTCTCTCTCTCTCTGACACCAGAGTGCATGTCAGTCTGTCCCGGTCTCATATATCCATTGCATTGCTTTTAGACGCACATTTGAACCTCAACGGTATCTCCTGTATACATGTAGACCTAATCAAATCTCTAAGCTCAATGTAGCCTGGGGAGAGCACGACTATTGAGGAGCACATGTCAGGGGGATCACACACACACACGCACACGCACGCACGCACGCACGCACGCACGCACACACACACACACACACACACACACACACACACACACACACACACACACACACACACACCAAGCCTACAAGGATAGGCATGGCTATAATTACATGTGAGGACACTGAGGTCCTAATAATAATAAAAGTATATCTTGTACACAATAAATACAGTCTATTATGGTCAACATCTAAATTCTAAATATTTCTCCCAGTGTTGATAAAAGCTCAGAATGCTTATATTCTTTATCTGAGTCATACCTGCCGCTTTGGGAACGAGTGGAATCATGAACAGTGGTTTGTTCCTTACAGTGCACTGGGAACATTTTCAGACCCCTTGACTTTTTCCACATACATTTTTGTTAACTTACAGACTTTTTCTAAAATTCATGAAATTGTTTTTTCCCCTCATCAATCTACACACAATACCCCATAATGACAAAGTAAAAACAGGACTTTTGAAATGTTTAGAAATGTATAAAAACATGTAAAACTGAAATATCACATTTACATAAGTATTCAGACCCTTCACTCAGTACTATGTTGAAGCACCTTTGGCAGCGATTACAGCCTCCAGTCTTCTTGGGTATGACGCTACAAGCTTGGCACATCTGTACTTGGGGAGTTTCTCCTATTCTTCTCTGCAGATCCTCTCAAGCTCTGTCAGGTTGGATGGGGAGCGTCGCTGCACAGCTATTTTCAGGACTCTCCAGAGATGTTCGATCGGGTTTAAGTCATGGCTCTAGCTGGGCCACTCAAGGACATTCAGAGACTTGTCCCGAAGCCACTCCTGCGTTGTCTTGGCTGTGTGCTTAGGGTCATTATCCTGTTGGAAGGTGAACCTTCGTCCCAGTCTGAGGTCCTGAGTGCTCTGGAGCATGTTTTCATCAAGGATCTCTCTGTACTTTGCTCCGTTGATCTTTCCCTCAATCCTGACTAGTCTCCCAGTCCCTGCCACTGAAAAACATCCCACAGCAAGATGCTGCCACCACCATGCTTCACTGTAGGGGTGGTGCCAGGTTTCCTCCAGACGTGACGCTTGGCGTTCAGGTCAAAGAGTTCAATCTTGGCTTCATCAGACCAGATAATCTTGTTCCTCATGGTCTGAGAGTCCTGTAGGGTCCTTTTGGCAAACTCCAAGCGGGCTGTCATGTGCCTTTTACTAAGGAGTGGCTTCTGTCTGGCCACTCTACCATAAAGGCCTGAATGTTGGAGTGCTGCAGAGATAGTTGTCCTTCTGGAAGGTTTTCCCATCTCCACAGAGGAACTCTGGAGCTCTGTCAGAGTGACCATAGGGTTCTTGGTCATCACTCTGACCAAGGCCTTTCTCCGCCGATTTCTCAGTTTGGCCAGGCTGCCACCTCTAGGAAGAGTCTTGGTGGTTCCAAACTTCCTCCATATCAGAATGATGGAGGCCACTGTGTTCTTGGGGACCTTCAATGCTGCATAAATGTTTTGGTTCCCTTCCCCAGATCTGTGCCTCGACACAATTCTGTCTCAGAGCACTACGGACAATTCCTTCGTCCTCATGGCATGATTTCTGCTCTGACATGCACTGTCAACTGTGGGACCTTATATAGACAGGTGTGTGCCTTTCCTAATCATGTCCAATCAATTGATTTTACCACAGGTGGAATCCAATCAAGTTGTAGAAACATCTCAAGGACGATCAATGGAAACAGGAGGCACCTGGGCTCAATTTCGAGTCTCATAGCAAAGGGTCTGAATACTTATGTAAATAAGGTATTTCTGTTTTTTATTTTTAATACATTTGCAAACATTTCTAAAAACCTGTTTTTGCTTTGTCATTATGGGGTATTGTGTGTAGACTGACGGAAAACATTATTCTTTTTAAAAATAAGGCAGTAACTGAATACTAAGGGGTCTGAATACTTTCCAAATGCACTATATGTTATCCTGCATCTCCTGGATTTGATTTTTTAGAAGCACATTCACCACCCTCTCAAACGGCTAACACCGCCCTTTCACGTCGCAGTCCGACGGCCTGAGACGTGAAACAAGCTACCTCAGCTCGCAGTCGGCTTTTAAAGTGGAACTGACAGCGTTTTAAGTACTTTGCAGATATGAAATAAACAGACAATCATAATATCATTGAAAAATATAAAATTCCCAGTTTATGCTACAAAATCAACTTGATAAGAGGTTTTAAAAATAGGTTGTATTTGACTCAATGTTCCATCACGTACATTAAGGCATTGTTGGCAGAATAGATGGATGCAGTTCAATACATGATTAATATAATTCAACAATACATTTCTTGGTAATCTAACAAATATTGCTTAGGTTGTAAATCACAGCTGGCCTGGTACATTGCTTGCTGCCTCCATTCTGGATGCACTGTTTCAGTTTCAAAGACACTGTTTCAGTTTTGAAAAACAGACGAACGTAACTAAGGCTGGGAATATCAATACAATCAGACTAGCAAGGGCAATGATCACACGTCAGTCATAATGTGGCTAATAGTCTAGCATAAAAACACGTAGCCTAACGTTAGCTAGATAGCTAGCTGCCAGGAGGATGACATTTCATGCCATTGGAGGAGTGGGTGAGGGACTGACTTTTTCCCCTCATATAGTTTTTCGGTGGCAACACACAGCGAAAGATGCAGGTGTCATTTGGTTAGCTAGCAAGAACTTTAACAACTTTTATCCAGTTAGCATATCTCTTGCATTCGCACATTCACTCTCATATAAACAGCCTAACCAGCTCTGCTACGGAGAGTAAAATGGTCAGAGTGAGGTGTTCTTTAATTTGTATCTGGAAGTAGCTAGCTAGCAAGCTAGCCAACTTTAGCCAGTTAGCTTGTGTGCTTGGTTGGGACAAGCATGTATCGACAGGCAAGCTGCAGAAGGACTAGTCAGATACAATTCCCCATCAATGTTGACGGCTAACTAGCTGAAAAAGTTTGAGGGGGTTCATCTAATGTTCCTTCGTTAGATTTTAGTTCATCTTGCTCTGGCTAGCATTAGTTGTTGATCTTGTTGTTGTTTATATGCATACTAAGGAAGAGAGAGCCTACATTGTCATGGTTGTTTGATCAATAGGACTGTAAAGTTCCCAAATGTAAGAAGACCCCATGTTTTTACACATTAGCAGAAATCCATTCAGGTGTATTTTGTGGCTTTTGGTGAATGCATTCTAATGATCTAAAGTCGGGCTGTTGCAACTGCATGTAAACACACAGTCCAGTTCAAAGTGAATGATGGCAGGTACTACTGCCTGTAAACACACAGTCCAGTTCAAAGTGAATGATGGCAGGAATTACTGCCTGTAAACACACAGTCCAGTTCAAAGTGAATGATGGCAGGTCCTACTGCCTGTAAACACACAGTCCAGTTCAAAGTGAATGATGGCAGGTACTACTGCCTGTAAACACACAGTCCAGTTCAAAGTGAATGATGGCAGGTACTACTGCCTGTAAACACACAGTTCTGTTCAAACTGAATGATGGCAGGTCCTACTGCCTGTAAACACACGGTCCAGTTCAAAGTGAATGATGGCAGGTACTACTGCCTGTAAACACACAGTCCAGTTCAAAGTGAATGATGGCAGGTACTACTGCCTGTAAACACACAGTCCAGTTCAAAGTGAATGATGGCAGGTACTACTGCCTGTAAACACACAGTCCAGTTCAAAGTGAATGATGGCAGGCCCTACTGCCTGTAAACACACAGTCCAGTTCAAAGTAAATGATGGCAGGCCCTACTGCCTGTAAACACACAGTCCAGTTCAAAGTGAATGATGGCAGGTACTACTGCCTGTAAACACACAGTCCAGTTCAAAGTGAATGATGGCAGGTACTACTGCCTGTAAACACACAGTCCAGTTCAAAGTGAATGATGGCAGGTCCTACTGCCTGTAAACACACAGTCCAGTTCAAAGTCAATGATGGCAGGTTCTACTGCCTGTAAACACACAGTCCAGTTCAAAGTGAATGATGGCAGGCCCTACTGCCTGTAAACACACAGTCCAGTTCAAAGTGAATGATGGCAGGTACTACTGCCTGTAAACACACAGTTCTGTTCAAACTGAATGATGGCAGGTCCTACTGCCTGTAAACACACAGTCCAGTTCAAAGTGATTGATGGCAGGTACTACTGCCTGTAAACACACAGTCCAGTTCGAAGTGAGTGATGGCAGGCCCTACTGCCTGTAAACACACAGTCCAGTTCAAAGTGAATGATGGCAGGTACTACTGCCTGTAAACACACAGTCCAGTTCAAAGTGAATGATGGCAGGTCCTACTGCCTGTAAACACACAGTCCAGTTCAAAGTGAATGATGGCAGGCTCGTGTGGCAGATGGCTTGTTTGTATAAAGACCTACTGTAGCTCTGATTGGCTATAGCGCAACAGGTCTGTGTAGACTCCGGCCTTGGACGAGATATACAGTATCAGTCAAAAGTTTGGACACACCTACTCATTCAAGGGTTTTTCTTTATTTTTACTATTTTCCACTTTGTAGAATAATAGTGAAGACATCAAAACTATGAAATAACACATATGGGATCATGTAGTGACCAAAAAAGTGTTAAACAAATATAATAGATTTTAGATTCTTCAAAGTAGCCACCCTTTGTCTTGATGACTGCTTTGAACACACTTGGCATTCTCTCAACCAGCTTCACCTGGAATGCTTTTCCAACAGTCTTGAAGGGGTTCCCACATATGCTGAGCACGTGTTGGCTGCTTTTCCTTCACTATGGGGTCCAACTTATCCCAAACCATCTCAATTGGGTTGAGGTCTGGTGATTGTGGAGGCCAGGTCATCTGATGCAGCACTCCATCACTCTTCTTGGTCAAATAGCCCTTACACCACCTGGAGGTGCGTTTTTTTGTCATTGTCGTGTTGAAAAACACAAACCAGATGGGATGGTGTATCACTGCAGAATGCTGTGGTAGCCATGCTGGTTAAGTCTGCTTTGAATTCTAAACAAATCACTGACAGTGTCACCAGCAAAGCACCACCACACCTTCTGCTCCATGATTCACAGTGGAACCACACATGCAGAGATAATTCACCTACGTTCTCCTACTCTGTGTCTCACAAAGGTTGGAACCAGAAATCTCCAATTTGGACTCATCAGACTAAAAGACAGATTTCCATCAGTCTAATGTCCACTGCTCATGTTTCTTGGCCCAAGCAAGTCTCTTCTCAAATCAAATCAAATCAAATGTTATTTGTCACATACACATGGTTAGCAGATGTTAATGCGAGTCTAGCGAAATTCTTGTGCTTCTAATTCCGACAGCTTCTAGTTCTTAATGGTGTCCTTTAGTAGTGGTTTCTTTGCGGCTATTTGACCTCTGAACAGTTGATGTTAGATGTGTCTGTTACATATTTGGACTGCAATCTGAGGTGCAGTTATTCTAAGGAACTTATCCTCTGCAGCAGAGGTAATTCTGGGTCTTCCATTCCTGTGGAGGTCCTCATGAGAGAAAGTTTCATCATAGAGCTTGATGGTTTTTGCAACTGCACTTGAAGAAACTTTCAAAGTTCTTGACATTTTCCGGATTCACTGACCTTCATTTCTTAAAGTAATGATAGACTGTTGTTTATCTTTGCTTATTTGAGCTGTTCTTACCATAATATGGATGGTCTTGGTCTTTTACCAAATAGTGCTATCTTCTGTATACCCACCCTGCTTTGTCAAAACACAACTGATTGGCTCAAATACATTAAGAAGGAAAGAATTTCTGCAAATTATCTTTTAACATGGCACACCAGTTAATTGAAGTGCATTCCAGGGTATTACCTCATGAAGGCTGAGACAGGCGCAGGATACAGAGATGAGTAATAATAGTAACTTTACTCAAAAATAATCTTCCAACAAGGAGAACGAAAATCCAGAATCACATAAACGAGACAACTGACAGAGCCTGGGCGCGAACCCAGAGTCTCCGGTGCCAGGACCGGCTGATAACCCAGTACACAGTGAAAAGGAGATAGGTAGCATCCTGGGTGGCGCAGTGGTTAAGGGCTCTGTACTGCAGCGCCAGCTGTGCCACCAGAGACTCTGGGTTCGCGCCCAGGCTCTGTCGTAACCGGCCGCGACCGGGAGGTCCGTGGGGCGACGCACAATTGGCCTAGCGTCGTCCGGGTTAGGGAGGGCTTGGTCGGTAGGGGTGTCCTTGTCTCATCGTGCACCAGCAACTCCTTTGGCAGGCCGGGCGCAGTGGCCGGGCGCAGTGCGTGCTAACCAAGGTTGCCAGGTTTCCTCCGACACATTGGTGTGGCTGGCTCCCGGGTTGGATGCGCGCTGTGTTAAGAAGCAGTGCGGCTTGGTTGGGTTGTGTATCGGAGGATGCATGACTTTCAACCTTCGTTTCTCCTGAGCCCGTACGGGAGTTGTAGCGATGAGACAAGATAGTAGCTACTAAACAATTGGATACCACGAAATTGGGGAGAAAAAGGGGTAAAATTAAATAAATAAATAAAAGGTCCTATTAGGTTAGCGGAGTGAGTTTTGGGCCATTTTGGCCGGTCCTGGTAATAGGACCGCAGAAACCTACCCACTATCCACCTGCCCGTTACTCTCGGGGTGAAAACCTGAGGTGATGCTGACCGAGACCCCCAGGTGTTCCATAAACGGCCTCCAGATTCCTAGACGTGAACTGGGGACACCGATCAGAAACGATATCCTCAGGCACGCCGGAGTGCCGGATGACGTGGGTGAACAGGGCCTCCGCAGTCTGTAGAGCCGTAGGGAGACCAGGCAAAGGAAGGAGACCGGGCATAGGAAGGAGATGGCAGGACTTAGAAAACCGATCCACAACAACCAGGATCGTGGTGTTTCCATGTGACGAAGGAAGATCTGTCACGAAATCCACCGATAGGTGTGACCACGGCCGTTGTGGAACTGGTAGGGGTTGTAATTTCCCTCTGGGCAGGTGTCTAGGTGCCTTGCACTGAGCACGTCCTTAGCTAAAGTGGGCCACCAGTACTTCCCACTAAGACAGCGCACTGTCCAACTGATGCCAGGATGACCAGAGGAGGGTGACGTGTGAGCCCAACAGATCAAACGATCGCGGAAATACGGTCCTTCTCCATCTCCACCCCTGTAGCGGACAGGCGGTACCCTAGGAAGGAGACAGACTGTTAGAAGAACAGACATTTCTCAGCCTTGATGTACAGGTCATGCTCCAACAGACGACCAAGCACCTTGCGCACCAGGTACACATGCTCGGCGCGTGTGGCGGAGTATATTAGAATGTCATCTATATACACCACTACAACCTGCTAGTGCAGGTCCCTGAAAATCTTGTCTACAAAGAATTGAAAGACTGATGGAGCATTCATTAACCCGTACGGCATGATAAGCTACTCATAGTGCCCAGAGGTGGTACTAAATGCCATCTTCCACTCATCCCCCTCCTAGATACGCACCAGGTTGTAAGCGATCCTGAGATCCAATTTTGTGAAGATGCGCGCCCTGTGCAATGACTCTATCACACTGGCTATGAGAGGCAGCGGGTAACTATACTTCACTGTGATCTGATTTATACCTCGATAGTCAATACATGGGCGTAAACCTCTATCCTTCTTCACAAAAAATAAACTTGAGGAGGCAGGTGAAGTGAAAGGCCGAATGTATCCTTGCCCCGGAGATTTGGAGACATATGTATCCATAGTCGCCGTCTCCTCCTGTGCTGCGTCTACCATGAGATTTATCGCACAATCCCCCCGTTGATGGGGTGGTAATTGAGTCGCCTTCTTTTCACAGAAGGCAAGAGCCAAATCGGCATATTCAGGGGGGATGTGCATGGTGGAGACCTGGTTTTGACTCTCCACTGTAGTTGCACCTATGGAAACACCTACACACCTCCCTGAACACTGACGTGACCATCCCTTGAGAGCACCCTGTTTCCACTAAATAGTGGGGTCATGATCGGCCAACCAGGGAAGCCCCAACACCACAGGAAACGCAGGTGAATCGATCAGAAAGAGACTAATTCTCTCCTTATGATCCCCCTGCGTTATCATACATAGTGGAGCTGTGACCTCCCTAATCAGCCCCGACCCTAAAGGACGACTATCTAAGGCATGTACAGGGAAGGGCACATCAACAGGAACAATAGGGATCCCTAATCTAATTGCAAATGAACAATCAATAAAGTTCTCAGCTGCGCCTGAATCTACTAGCGCCTTATGCTGGGAATGCGAGAAAAACTCAGGACATTCTATACATACACACAGGTGCGAAACAGGAAGCTCTGGGTGAGTCGGGTGCCTACTCACCTGGGATGATCCACCAGTGCCCTGCCTGCTGCCTCGACTCCCTGAAGAACCTCCCCAGCACCGACCAGCAGTGTGCCCTCTGCAGCCACAGCTGATGCAGGGAATGCACTAACCCCCCCCCGGTCCCCCTCATAGCAGCACCTCCTAGCTCCATCGGCGTCAGATCTGAGGTGCTGGGGGATGGAACTGATGGACCTCGATCCGGACGTATGTAGGAGGCCAACAGGTTATCCAGCCTGATGGATAGGTCCACCAGCTGGTCAAAGATAAGGGTGGTGTACCTGCAGGCTAGCTCTCTACGAACGTCCTCGCGTAGACCACACCTGTAGTGGTTGATCAGGGCCCGCTCATTCCATCCCGCGCTGGCGGCCAGAGTTCAAAAGTCCAGAGCGAAGTCTTGTGCGCTCCTCATCCCCTGTCTGAGATGATACAAGCGTTCCCCCTCTGCTCTCCCTTCAGGTGGATGATCGAAAACCGCCCGGAAGCGGCGGGTAAAATCCTCATAATTGTCCGAAGTCGGTCCTTCCCTTCCACAGACTGTGTTGGCCCATTCGAGTGCTCTACCAGTCAGACAGGAGATGAGGGTGTTTACACTCTCGCGTCCCGAAGGAGCTGGGTGAACGGTTGCCAGATAGAGCCCCAGCTGGAGTAGGAACCCCTGGCACCCGGCAGCCGTTCCATCATATACCCTCGGGAGCGCGAGCCGAATCCCACTGGATCCAGGTGAAGGGGGGGTGGACAGCGGTGTTGGTTGTTGTGGGAGCTGAGGTGATGATGATGGGGTTGCTGGAAAAACCCCTCTCTCCCATCGCTACATGGTTGTGCCGAGACTTTGCTACTTAGTCGCGTGCTGCTGGACGCGCTCCTCCATTGGTAGAGGAGGGTTGTATGCACCTGCTGACTCCATTGAAGGTGCGTGTTTCTGTCAGAGTCTAGGTGATGTGGGTAAGGCGGAGTCATGGGCAGGACTCAGAGATGAGTAATAATAGTAACTTTACTCAAAAATAATCTTCCAACAAGGAGAACAAAAATCCAGAATCACATAAACGAGACAACTGACAACAATAAACACGCACAAAACCATGATGGCTCCAGTGGGTTAAATAGGGAAATAATTTAAACGTAATGGGAACCAGGTGTGTACAATACAGACAAAACAAATGGAAAAAGAATGTGTTAGTTCATAGTTTTGATGTCTTTACTATTATTCTACAATGAAGAAAATAGTAAAAATCAAGAAAAACCCTGGAATGAGTAGGTGTGTCCAAACTTTTGACTAGTAATGTATGTTTTTATTTGGTTTTATTTACTGCAGTCTCTATTAATTGTACAAATGCACGACCACTTTCCCACTCCACATTGCTATAGAATTTTGTCAAATTCCGTACTATACGTAAATCCCAAACATTCTAGGAATTTATGAAAACGTGAAAATGATAGTATCTAAATGCTCCTTTGTCAGATTTTTTTTTAAATGTCAGATTTTTCCTGGGGGTGTATTTTTATGTGATTTCATGTTGCTAAAATGCTGTCAGTTCCACTTTAAAACTGACACGCGACTCCTGCCATGTCTACAGACATCCCCCAAACAAACAAAAAATGACTTTTGGAGAAGGAGTGCACAACTGGTAAATAGTCGCTTATAGATAGGCTATGTCAGTCAGTCAGGTGTCTCGATCCCGGCAGAAACGTATATTTCAGTAACGTTGAAGGTCTCTGGTTAGTATTACTTAGCCAGAAGGATGAAGTAAGATGCTAATGTTAAATAGAGCCTACCTCAGCAGGAGCAAAAAATATGCTTCGAAGTTCTCCCAATAACTGTGCTTCACAGAGAGTAGGCTACTGAGTAGGCTAGTGATGTGGTGCTCAGTGGTGAGGCTGAGGCTTGCTGTAGTGCATGAAAGAAGAAGCAGAGGAAGAGGAGGACACATAGAGAGAGAGGAAACAAGCAGAGAGAGAGGTTAGTACAGTTGTTCCCAAACTTAGAAAATGTTGACTATTCTTAACAGACAAGTTAGGATCTTAAAGAAGATATGTTTCAATATGAACATCTCCACATGGCCTATCTTCCCTATAGGTCTACCTTAAAATACAATCACTGTATGTTTCAATATGAACATCTCCACATGGCCTATCTTCCCTATAGGTCTACCTTAAAATACAACCACTGTATGTTTCAATATGAACATCTCCACATGGCCTATCTTCCCTATAGGTCTACCTTAAAATACAACCACTGTATGTTTCAATAGGAACATCTCCACATGGCCTATCTTCCCTATAGGTCTACCTTAAAATACAACCACTGTATGTTTCAATATGAACATCTCCACATGGCCTATCTTCCCTATAGGTCTACCTTAAAATACAACCACTGTATGTTTCAATAGGAACATCTCCACATGGCCTATCTTCCCTATAGGTCTACCTTAAAATACAACCACTGTATGTTTCAATATGAACATCTCCACATGGCCTATCTTCCCTATAGGTCTACCTTAAAATACAACCACTGTATGTTTCAATATGAACATCTCCACATGGCCTATCTTCCCTATAGTTCTACCTTAAAATACAATCACTGTATGTTTCAAAATGAACATCTCCACATGGCCTATCTTCCCTATAGGTCTACATTAAAATCTTATCAACATACAAACAATATAATTCTAAAAATGTCACACGTTTTGGTTACGTCGCTGATGCTACATGTCAGTGTGAATCATTTCTCATATTTCCCTCCTTTCAGGGGTATAACATTGTAGAGCTAATAGGATATGTGTTTGTAGATGGACTGAGGTGAATGAACCTACAGCAGCCAAGTTGATAATGGCTGGGGCAATTTTTGCTTGATTTTGCGGTTTTGTTCTTGTATAGATAGAATCGCAGTAAATCATCTTCTGGACCTCACTACAACTCAAACCCTGGTTGCAGTCCAGAGGATAAGCTACTGTACAAGATTCACTCACTCCTAATATGGAATGTGGAGTGTGGGAGTGAGGGAATGGAAAGTGGAGGAAGAGAGAAGGAGACAGATTTGGTCAGATATTGGGAAGGTAGGGAGAGGTGAGAGAGGGGGAGACAGAAATAGAGAGAGAAAGAGATTGATAGTATGTGTGTGAGAGAGAGGAAGGAATAGAGGATGTGTGTGAAAGAGAGAGGGGAGGATAGGTAGAAACAGGGGGATATGGAAGACGAGAGGGAGAGAGCGAAAGAGAGAGAGGAAAAGCGAGAGAGGATGAGCAGAGTTAGTGATTAATAGTTGATGAAGCGCTTGCAGGCAGAGCGGTGGGGAAAAGCTATTCTCTCCCTCCTCTCCCTTCTCCCCCTCTCGCTCCGTCTTTCCCCCCTCCTGACAGGGTGCTAAGTCGTGTGCAAGCCATGCTACCACCTCTCCCTCCCCGACCACCTCTCCTCCTTCCATCTATCTACCCCTCTCTCTCTCTTACACTATCTCTCTAACCTCCACACCTCACTTTCTCTGTCACCTCTCACTCATTGCTCCCTCCATCCCCCTCTATCACCTCTCCCCCTCTCTTTCATATTTCTCTATCCTCTCATTTCAGAGACACACTTCTCACTGCGGGGTTGTAAATCCTCTAAACCTGCATAACAGACAGTATTCTACTGATTAGAGGACTGAGGCATTGATTCCATACATCTTCTGTGAATAGGTAGAGATTCTAAAAGAGAGAGGGAGAAAGAGAGATAGAGAAACAGAGAAAGATAATCTCCCATACTTCCTCGGAGAGAGAGAGAGAGAGCGAGAGACAGAGAAACACAGAGAAACAGAGTCAGAAAGGGGTGTGGCAACCATCCTTGAGCATGGGATGGATGGATGCCTGGCTGAGGAGGAGGACATGAAGGTACCTTGCCTTTACAAATACAATCATCTGCTCTTCTCATGGTCCTTCTAAAAAGCCTTGTGACTTGGTTCAGTTTGCACTAAGGGACAGGAAAGGATGAGTGCTGTTACATTATTCACAAACGCACTGGGAGGTCTGGAATGACGTCCACACACACACACACACACACACACACACACACACACACACACACACACACACACACACACACACACACACACACACACACACACACACACACACACACACACACACACACACACACACACACACACACACACACACACACACACACACACACACACACACACACACAAAGCTCAAAGCTCAAAGCTCAAAGCAGGAGCAGTGCTTGTACAGCTTACCTGAATGTGTCTGATACAACACACATCTGTAGCGGTAGCAGGTGGGTGATGGGAGAACCATGTTCACACCAATCCTGATAGGATTCTAATAGCCAGGTCATAGAAGTGATTATACCACATACATGCAGACCTCAGATAACCTCTAGGCATATAGACACACACACACACACCCACACACACACACACACACACACACACACACACACACACACACACACACACACACACACACACACACACACACACACACACACACACACACACACACACACACACATACATGTGCCCAAGCACGTGCACACGCACAGTAACTGTAATCAAGGCACAGCAGAACAGTTGGATGTTTCTAGACCACAAATGACAGTAACACTGATCTGTGTGTTGCAGACGTGAGTTGGTCATGGTCACGTGACTAGGTAGCCCCTCCTGCAATTTTCAAAACCAGTGTCTGCCCTCGGACCCAAGAGGGAATATCCTCTTGGTCTAACGGTCTAAGAAGTTGGTTGCTCCTGTGGGAGACCCAGGTTCATATCCTGCGTTCCTACATGTTACATATACATCCTGCTTACAGAAGGACACACACTCAAACCTCAGTCAGTGTGCATAATTTATACAAGCCCCAGAACTCTCTGCTAAAGACAGCATGCTGAGGAATTTGCAGCAGAGCAGCAGTTCTGTGGTGTGTGTGAGGCCGTAGCTGAGATATAATGCTGCTCTATAGGGACAGAGAGAGAGAGAGACTTGTGTAGATAGTCAGAGCACTGGAGCCTGTCTCTCTGTACATCTGGGACTATGCATAGATGAGGTTCCAGTGGTGAGTCGAGTCTGTCTGTGTCACTGTTGAGTCATGGAATTGTGGTCTTTGATGGCAGCATCTGAGTAGCAGATTACCTACAATACTGTCATCCCTCTCTCAGCAAGCAGAGTTGACACTAAACCAAATAACAAGTATAGCACTTCAGCTGCAGACAGGGAATGGTGCAACCATACAGAAACACACAGCTGACAGAGACAAACACTCCAAGCATCATGTTGTCTTCTCTCTATTATGAGCACTGATAGGTGAAAGTGGTGGATAAGTTTCACCTGCATCACTTTCACCCATCAAGGCCTTTCAGATTAGTGGTCATGGGGGCATTGAGAACGAGTTGAGGAAAGATTGTTCATTTTCTCATCATGGATTCTACTCAGAGGTCAGGCACACTATACACTGTCCATGGTGCTGAAATGTTGTCAGGAAGATCTTAATGTTAGCCTTGGCTAGAGACCAGGGGCGACATGTGTCAAGCATCTCAGAATAAGAGTGCTGATCTAGGATCAGGTATTTCCTGTACATGGAATCTTATTAATTGTGATATAAAAGGTTAAACTGATCTTAAATCAGCACTCCAACTCTAAGATGCTTGATACATATGGGCCCTGATCATACCGGTGTTGTTTCATCATGCCAAAGGTGATGAGCTGAACAAAGAAAGCTTCAGTTCTCCAGAATATTTGGACACATCCAGAGAATTTGTCACAGAGAATAGCAGATAATGTAACTGATGGTTTAAAGAGGCAGATAAAGAGGCCACTGTCTTACTCTTATCATGCATGACAACAAATAAAACAGACTGAGAATGGATGGATGCTATTCAGAGGTCAGAGAATATGAACTGTCCACGGTGCTGAAACATTGTGATGCCCCTGATCTTTAGTGAAGGGCCCTAAGGGACCAAATATCCACCACCTGATCTAACAGCACCGACCGGTTAGGACTAGCTGGTTGGTCTCCCTATTTCCTGTCACATGGTGTCAGTCTCCATGCTGTTTGAGAGCTAACTGACATCTGAATTAATACTGATGGCTATTTGAAATTAAACTGTGTCATATTCTGTCAGACTCACTCCATATTCTCTCTCTCTCTCTTTCTCTCTCTAATACCTCGCCACCCCATTCTCAGACATGGAATATTTCACACACACACACACACACACACACACACACACACACACACACACACACACACACACACACACACACACACACACACACACACTGAGGCTTTTGTACAGCATCTATGCTCCATCTTTTGACTCCACATAGCCAAGCAGGCCAATATCTTACCTACATGCACACTATGGACGGTATATCATTTTCATATTGATGGATTGTTCATATCAGATCAAAGTGCTTTATACATGATAATCGTCTCACTCGTCACCAAGTATAGCCTATTCTACATCACTTTTACCTATATCCTAATGTACTACAGCCGCTAGGACATCTGTCTCACACATTCATGCATGGTCTTATGTCCTCTAAAAAAATGCACCGTCTTGTTTGTGTCACCAGGCATGGAGAATTGAACCGTGTCAATCATCACCTATAAGCACTCACAAGGAGGCCGGAGACTCCTTATATCACCGGGGCATTAGCGTGCGGCCCTAAAGCGTCCAATAAAAGCTAAACTTACCGCAGTCCTCACACAACACGCTCTCCACATCCTTCTTCAGGTCCGTTCCGCTGGCGTCCAGCGGAGCAAACGATGCCTTGAATACTAAAGGCTCGCCTGTTGGGTCCATGAAAAATATATATCTGTGATTCTCCTCCACAGTGGTGCACGGGGCCTCGGAACTGAAGTCTCCGACAGTCACGAGCTGCTCCCGCTCGAGCCCGCCGCTGTTCACGGGCCACACGTCCAGCACTTTGACATTTACACTGTAAGGCTCCCGAGAGACGTTTTCCGGTGAGGAGCGCACCTCGCCCTCGATGACCACGGCAGATCGATACGCCTGGTCCTGGAGGGAATTGAGACTCGGGGCGTAACAGGCAAAGGATACCCCGATGACCAGCATGGAGAAATGCACCGGATCAAGCCTCATGCCGTCGGCCGTGGCTCGGTTGCTGCAGTGCTGGGGCGGCTAAGGGGCGCGGATGACGGAGCGGGGTTGAAGTGGGAGACTGCGAATAGGCTCCGATAGCAGGGCAGAGCGGCAGACCTTGTATAAGTGTCCATGCCATCTGTGTCTGCCGCTTTCCCCATAAACTTTCAGATGGGGACACACCAGCCTAAGAACCGGAAACGGCCCGGTTCTGCATGGTTAAAAATGTGGTTGCTGCATTCTCCTTCAACACTATTTTTTTCTCCTGAAACGCAAACCAAGACGAGTAAATGATCCTCTACTCGAAACCAGAGGTTCTGCATGAAGCCTCTATAGTCAGTCCTCTCTCTCCAACAAATGTCATCGCATGGGTGGGCGCATTGCCTTTCTATAACGGAAAATTATTGTTAGATTCCGCGCACAGGAAAAAAAGAGCATAAATACACAGACAGACACACACAAGGTCGGGCTTCTTGATCCACCTTCAGAAGTGTAGAAAAATCGGATTCCTTTTCGGTAAAACGGAGACTACAGAATACAGTGGTTATCTGGTTATCCAGTTAGGCGATGCAACAGCGCAATCCCTCCAGCCGCGTCCCTTGCACCCCTCAAACGCGAACGGCTTACGTGAGCAAACATCACCTGCTCGGCCACTGGCGTCGGCTGCCACTTCCTGCGCAAACACTAATGACCGGAGCCGCGCGCCCAACACACTGGCCCAACACCCCTCAGACCACTGACAACAGGTCAGAGAAACCGCCCGAAGTCAGAACCATGGACGACCATTATAGCAGCAGCATATGGTTCGGTTGCGGTTCGGTTTAAAATGATGGGATCAACCAAACCCAACACTTAGAAGAGTGCGTACAGAGGGCTGGCTATTCAGAAAGACAAGGCTACACTGCGGCTAGTGCGATGACTAACGCTGCGAAAATGTCTCAATGGTTCCAGTAGTAGCCTATAGCACGACAAACTGTAAATTGGAGACCTCTCTTTCTTTCCAATCTGACCAAACCACTGGTTACGATGCAGTTTGCGCCAAACAAGCAACCCTCACGGAACGATGCCCAACAACGGATTCACCTATTAGAAAGGCACTGGGTCCTGCGGGCATGTTCATGCAGGGCTGGAGATTTCTGCACCTAGAGAAAATGAATAATGTGGTGGTGGTGGCAGAGTGGCTCAGCGTGTGGCCACATGTGAGAATATCGATTAGGCCAATCAGCATCGAAGTAATACGGAAGCCACATGTGCCAAAAATGATACTCCTTATCTTTGTACAGGATAGGTGGATGCCTTTATTAAAATATGTTGTTCTCTTCTCAAACCCTTAACAGTGTGACGAAAGCTTGCTCATACACAGCTTCACAGTGGTGGCTCGCAAGTTATTCTCCTCCCTCTACCGCGCCATCCCTCCCTCATTCTCCTCCCCAATCAATCAATCACTTAATTCATTCAAGATTCCCCCGCTCGCCCGTTCAGAGCGCGAGCTAGCCGTCCTTGCTTGGAGGTCAGAGAATTTGCGCTGAAACAGCGTCAGAATGATGTCGTTATCAGTCACTGGAAGAGAACTGATTAATAAGGTGATTTCTGATCACACTAAGGATATGTGACTCATTCTACCTCATCATCTTACAGTTCACATAATACACTAAATATTATTTTAGTTATTCATACAAATATTTTTTCTTTTTGAAGCTCAATTTTTATTCTCAATCAAATCACTCATTCAACACTCCAAACATATGAGTCTATTCTCTCATGAAAAGACAAATAAACCTTTATCAGTTAATTCAACTTTTATATGTAATTTTATCAACCTAGCTGTATTATGTTTAAATGTAAGAGTGATTAACAAGAGACGATGTATATCAATAAAATACACGTTTGTATGATCTGTCTCTGCTCGGTTTGACACATGGGTGGGCTAGTGTTTCATTCGAGGAATGTGCTAGATGCTACAGATGCAGGCAAAACACCCGTTTCTCTCATGACAGATGATGACCAGTGGAAGTATAGTATAGGCAATTCTGTGCACGATTATGATTTCATATTACTAATAGGAGATACAAATGCGGGACATTATAATGATGCATAACACATTGTGAAGAGCTTCAATTTAGTTGCAACGTTACTGAATGATGTGCAGCTGCTACACAGTTTAGACGCAAACGTGTATCTCTTGAATACACCCCTCTCAGAACAGCATGTAATATGAACTACAGTAGGCTGCTTTCGTTTCCTTTCTAAAGCGTAGCGCTCTCGCGATATCGTCGGTGTGGTTGACAGGCAGTCGAGGTTGCAGCAGACTGAGGGAGACGGTGGAAGGTAAGCAGGAGGCAGCATCATGGCGGACAGAGACAGTGGCAGTGACCACGGAGGGCTGGCCACAGGCCCCGGCTCCCTGCCTCCGGGCGCGATGGGCGCCGCGGCAAGACTGCAACACGACACGGAGGAGCTCGCGTCAAAGCGAGTCGACATCCAGAATAAGCGCTTCTACCTAGATGTGAAGCAGAATGCAAAAGGCCGCTTCCTAAAGATAGCCGAGGTCGGAGCTGGGGGAAATAAGAGCCGCCTCACTCTCTCTATGTCAGTAGCAGTGGAGTTCCGTGACTATCTCGGGGACTTCATCGAACATTACGCCCAACTGGGCCCGAGCAACCCGGATATAGTGCAGGATGAGCCCCGGCGTGCCCTCAAGAGCGAATTTCTAGTGCGAGAGAATCGCAAATATTACATGGATCTGAAAGAGAACCAGAGGGGGCGGTTCCTAAGGATCCGTCAGACCGTTAATCGGGGGCCCGGATTGGGAAGTGCACAAGGCCAGACCATCGCGCTTCCAGCGCAGGGACTTATCGAGTTCCGTGACGCTTTGGCCAAACTCATCGATGATTACGGCGTGGACGAGGAACCAGCAGAACTACCCGAGGGCACTTCCTTGACTGTTGACAACAAACGCTTTTTCTTCGACGTGGGTTCTAACAAGTACGGAGTGTTCATGCGGGTCAGCGAGGTGAAGCCTACCTACCGGAACTCCATCACTGTTCCGTGCAAAGTGTGGTCCAAATTCGGCAACACGTTCTGTAAATATGCGGAGGAGATGAGAAAGATCCAGGAGCGGAGTAGAGAGAAACGGGCCTCCGAACTCCTACCGGAGGGCCAACATGGTGACGACGGGGACGATGATTGACGGATTACCGGCTTGAGCAGAAATAAATAACAACAAACAACAGACTTTATAATCAGACTTTTACTGTAAAATATAAAGAGAGAATTCCAAGGGAAGCACCCCACACACAACCTTCACAGTCAGACTGGCAGTAGCCTACTGTCTCGTCGTTCATTGCTGGATGTCACCCACTTTACCAACCATTTTAACAGTAAGCCGCTGCTATCAATAACTTGTTTGAACTGTAAAATATGAACTGTTTCCTACTTGATTTAAATGACAATGAACAGAGTGTTTATTGCTCTAACAAACAACCCGATTTTGCACACGTCCAAGCTATTTCGGAAAGGTTTCCAAAATGCAAAACGAAAAAAAAAACGTAAATTGGAAATTACGAAGATCTCCATGTATACCAACATTTGACATCAGCACAAATATATATATATATATTTATATATATATGATAAATTACTTTACCAAACCAATATCTGAAATCAGTTGTAGTTTATTAATATAAGGTACGCAGGAAATAAAAAGTAAAGCGCTATCTATTTACGTGTACTGCAGAATGCAACGCACAGACTGAAAAAAATAGACACTTCTGCCAATATGCGTAGGCCTAAATCTCTTTTAAAAAGGCATTTGGGAAAGTTATAGTGTTTAATTTGATCGAAAATGTAGTTATGAAACGCGTTTTTATCATGTCATAGGCCTACATTATGGAGTCTTTTATGAGAGCAGAGTCGATATTGGCCTAAACGGGATAGAAGCATCTTTACTATTGAATATCAACCCTTTTGCACCATGTCCATTCAAATTTGGAACAATGGTTAGATAAAAAATGTGCTAACTTAGATATACTAATTATGATTTTGTGAATCAGCTGTATTTAAATCCTAAAATGCCCACGTTTTCTGTGGGCGAGTTTTCTTTTTCGGGGGAGGGTGGGATGGGGCACAAAAACCAGATGCTCAACCGGTGATGCAGGATGGCAGCACGAGACTCGTAAAAAGACGCATCAGCGCGCCGGCTACATGCATGCTGAGCCGCAAGGGCGCATCCTCTCTGACGTCAGAACAACCTGGTGCCTTATACACTCCACTCGTTTACGTGCTTCACATTGTGGTCGATGTTAATGATATCTCTCTCGACCACTGTATGTTTTCATTTGTAAGTTCTGTACTGTTTGCTGTATGGCTATTGGTCAACACTAACAAGCCAAACCAGAGAGGCCCTTTTCTGTAGCCTGTCTCCCTCCACAGGCAGGAGAGCAGAGAATGGCCCCTAGAACAGCAACAGCAGCAGCACTTCTAATGTGAGCATGGATAGTCATCAGAGATGTGGGGTTGTGTCTGTCCACCTCTTGCACCATGTAAAATGTAACTGGACGTATACAGTAGTCAGTCAGTGGGGATGAGATGGAGACGGATGATGGATGGATGCCCTAAGAGCCCCTTGTGAGGTTTTTCTGGATGTAGGCCAAAAGGCCAAGGCAGTATCTTTCTATGGTGCTACAGCTCCAATATAATCCAAACTAGACCGGGCTTGCTGGTCTAATTTGTCACAGCATTATTTGATTTCTCAACGTTACTCTCCACATGTTGTCAGAGCAACAGTCTCCCCCTACACAGGGTGATGACAGACTGTGAGGACATTACTTTATAGTGTGCAATATTGTACGTGCCAATCGTGGCATTGTATGTTGTATAGACAAAAAAAAAGGCAAATATATATGTGATTGATATTTGAAAAGCATGAGTCTGAATTCTGCATTGTTACAGAAATGTGAAGTCTTTCTCTGCATTTAAGTGAAAAGGTTTCAAACTAGTGTGTGAGATTTCCCATCACTTTCATATACAGTAACCCCACTGTGTTTCAGTGAGTAGGCAAGTTTCTGGTGTTTCTCCTTCCACAGAATCGCTACAGTGACACAGCTTATCCCACCCACACATCAGAAAGCTTATCTCCTCATCTTCAGGTCAGTGTTAGAAGCACAGTCCTGCCCCTTCTGAGTGTCTTGTAATTTCATAGAGTAGTATCATGAAACTTTTTAGTTTTACTGGGATAAATTATTCCAAGTCAGAAGGAGAAAAGTTCAATGAAAATGACACGATGTCAACAAATTGATGTGGTGACAGAGGGGGTTGCCCTGACGATGGAGTGACCAACCATTCTTCCTGGGGTGAAGACAGAATCATTTTGACAGTTACCCAGCATTCCTTGCTCTCAGTCCACCAGTAAACAATGCCATAGAGGATTTCTTTAAGCGTTGATTAACAATCAGCCAGCTAGGTTAACCATCGGTAGCTGGATTTAGAGCATCACAGGGTGGCTTGGATTAGTTTAGTAGATCTCAACCTACTGCACTGTACTGTACTGCCATCAGGCCGGCTGGCGTGATGTTGAGGACAGCCTGAGCAGCAGTAGGTAGGTCTGCTATAATTACACCAGCCATTTGGATTCGGTCAGAGTTACAACTGTAAGAAAGAGGCCTCGAGATGCATGGGTCCCTATGTGGGGCCCCATATAGGATCCCTATTAAATGTCCCTTTACTAGGCTAGCATTAAAGCTTCATGAGTTTCTCTCCTCTTTTGGAGAGAAACCCATGACACTGCCTAACACTGCCCCAGAATTTCAGAGGGATCTTTTACATAGCAGGTGGATTTGACTCTATGTTGTGCTCTACACATAAAAATAACATTTTGAACCCAGAATTCAGTCAAAACTACAGTACCGCTGTGAAAGACCAAATGCTATTTCTACACAGTAAAAGCTTGATTGAATGAATTCAGGCTTTAAATGCGAGACATTAAGCCTGGAAATTCAATACACCATTTTCACAACTCTCTTACTGGCCAGCCCTAGAGAGACGAAGGCTATAGTCAATCAGATCAAGTGTTAACTGGCGATAGCAAACACCCGCATAGCTGATGTTTTGGCGGTGTCCGAAGTGGAACTGCGTTGGAGCTGTCAAATCGGTGAGCAGCTGCTCTTGAGATCATTGTTATGAAGCCACACCCGTCCCACTCGCGTTAGAAGTTCAGAACGAGAAAGTGTAGGCTATATAGAAATAATGACGTTCAAATTGAAAATCATTTAACATTTAATGAGGATTTCTATCAGCTTAATTGAGCTGTAGATTACATCTCACATTCCAGTGTTTGAACTTGTAAATATGACTCCATGGGATTTCTCTTAATGCAACTTCATGCAGCCAATAGCAATGTGCGGTTTAGGTATGATGCCAGGAGCCACTTGTGGATTTGACAGCTCTAACGCGGTTCCACCTCCTACACGTCAATATATCAGCTATGTGGATGTCGGCTAAAGCGGATCTGATTTAATGGGGCCATAATTCTAACTCATTCAGCTCACGTTTTATGTTTGTATGCCTCGCTCTGTAAAACGCACATAAAAAATACATTATAATTAAACAAAAGTGATTATTTTTTTGTCAGTTCACAAGGTGCTACTGGGTCCGTTCTGGTTCCAGAGTGGCATGGTTCTGTGTAATAGATTCTAGAACACTGCCTATTTTAAAGGATCAACACAGTGTTGGGTCAGAACCAACTGCCACGGTTTAGAGCTGATGATTTCGCCATGTTGCTCACATTGCAGTTAATCAATGGGGCACAAAATGGACGCCAGGTGTTTTTGTCCCATAATCAAAACCTGCAGTGGGTTGATTGTAACTGTGCAGCAGCATGACTAGTTCAGTTCAGTGTAACATTGGTGGTGGTGCTGTTTGCATCAGAGAGAGATGTCTTAGAATTGATTAACTATTAGAGGTGCTTTGTTCTTCTTATTTGTACTAGTTCTTAATGGTGGGAATGTGTGTTTTAATCTAAACAACAGCTGCATGACCATGGTAACAACCTCTACCAGTCCCTTTAGAGGTGTGGTCTTCTGGAATCTCTCCCACTACAATTTCAACTTCCATTCATTCTACGAAGCTGTTTAAAGATCCATTAAATTGAGTTTCAGTGTTCTATTGTTGCTATGACGTTTCTCTGGTCCTTCAAGTTCAGACCAATCACTCACAGACAACGTCAATAATGGGAAAGGCCAATCACAATCTTGTTTGTGAAGCCAACAATCACCTTGACCATTACTAGCTCAGCACACTTTCTGTTTTGCACATACCAATGCAGAGCCCTTCATGTATGCAGACTGTATAGGCTACTGTTATGTACAGGGAAGAGACATTGGGAAAAGGATCTATAAAAGTCAATGGGGAGGAAGAGGGTCAATGCACAATGAACATATCCCATGTCACCGTATGGTCTAACTACCCTTTATCAACCCTATATGATATGTTGCACCTTTCAAAATATTTTATCTGTGGTGTGTGTGTGTGTGTGTGTATACGATGATCCTTGTTTCAGAAAAATATAACATAAACAGGAAAAGCATATTGCTGTTTTTTTTCTTTTGTATTTTATACTTACAGAAAGCATTGAATAAGATGGATAAATACTTGCACTTTAGATATATTAAGAAAATAAAAAATCTGCATATTATTTTTGATAGGGATCTCACATTCAGAGAGTATAAATTACTTTCCAGGCTTTGTGACATTGCTGGACAGAGATGTATCAAGTTCTTCTACTTATTGAAGTATATTTTGTCTGTGTTTCAGAAGGTTTACTAAAGTAAATTGCATGATAAAGTAGTGTTACACCAATATTGATATTTTTTAGTTGGTATAAAGGTCTGAAAACTGTGATGTACCATGTTTAACTTTTCCCCATACATTCTAGAGTAGTTCTTACTGATTTATGGCCTTTCCTGACTACATGACGATGGTGCTTAATTTGGCTTTGAAAAATCTGCTCATCCTCCATGTGACATCATCATAACTTGTATCTTACTGTACTTCATTACTTTGGTTATGTACTTTCACTACCTTATTAAATTTTAGTTGATGGCAAAACGTGTGCTGTTTTTTACGTTGTTGTTTTAATGTTGGAAAAGCCTTTTGTCGTCTGAAAATGACTAATTGCAATAAACAGGCATTCCTCATGCTCTTGTGTCTCTACAGAGTGTCTGACTAAAAGTTCCACATAATTGTTTAAATTGATAATAGTCCAAATAACGTACGTTTAGAAGTACTGGTAGTGGCACCAATAGGCCTACCTGCTGGTGAAACCTGAAGTTCGCTAGAAGAGGAGTCAGGCACTTTTCAAGGTGCTGGTGATGGCGATATGCGACATTGGTGCTGTCCATTGCGCTGAAGTAGGCCTATTTGTGCCGTTTTGAGGACGTGTTGTTGATGCGGAAAGTTGGCGCTGTCAAAGGTGCTGAAGCATGGATACTGTTCACGTCGCATTGACAAGAACAGACGGGTTGGCTGACATCACGAAAATAAGGTGCACGCATCGATGGGGCCGGAATCCGTGCTTCGTTATGACTGAACGGTCAGATAGCTAGCAACAATGACAAGAGGCTGCCATGTAGGGAATCGTAGGTGGCTATTTTCTGCTAGTTTTATCTTGTTCTTAATACCATGTATTGTTTTGAGGTGTTTTGACTGATTTCATGTCAATGCTAATATGTCAAAAACAACAAAAAATCACTAGCTAGCTAACCAACGACTGTTACGATCTATTTGAGAGACAATCAAATCAAAGTGTATTTGTCACATGCTTCATAAACAACAGGTGTAGACTAACAGTGACATGCTTACTTACGAGCCATTCCCAACAAAAATAGAAAATAATAACACAAGGAATAATTACACAATGAGTAATGATAACTTGACTATATACACAGTATATAGTACCAGTACCGAGTAGATGTGTAGTGGTCCGAGGTAGATGTGTAGATATAGGTTGGAGTAAAATTACTAGGCAACATGATAGATAATAAGCAGTAGCAGCAGTGTATATGATGAGTCAAGAGTTTGTGCAAAAGGGAGTCAATGCAGATTGTCTAGGTAGCTATTTGGTTAACTATTTAGCAGCCTTATGGCTTGGGGGTAGAAGCTGTTCAGGGTCCTGTTGGTTCCAGACTTGGTGCATCGGTACCGCTTGTCGAGCGGTAGCAGAGAGAACAGTCTTTGACTTGCATGGCTGGACTTTTTAGGGCCTTCCTCTGACACTGCCTGGTAAAGAAGTCCTTGATGGCAGGGAACTCGTCCCCGGTGACGTACTGGACCGTATGCACTACCCTCTATAGCGTCTTGCAGTCGGATGCCAAGCAGTTGCCATACCAAGAGATGGTGCAGCCAGTCAAGATGCTCTCAATGGTGCAGTTGTAGAACTTCTACCACCGTAATGTTGTCCGCAAACGTAATGATGGTGTTGGAATCATGTGCAAGTGAACAGGGAGTACAGAAGGGGACTAAGCATACACATCCTGAGGGGCCCCTGTGTTGAGGATCAGTGTGGCGGATGTGTTTTTGCCTACCCTTACCACCTGGGGCAGCCTGTCAGGAAATCCAGGATCCACTTGCAGAGTGAGGTGTTCAGTCCCAGGTACCTGAGCTTAGTGATGAGCTTGGAGGGCACTATGGTGTTGTATGCTGAGCTGTAGTCAATGACCAGCATTCTCACATAGGTGTTCCTCTTGTCCAGGTGGGAGAGTGCAATAGAGATTGTGTAATCTTTGGCTCTGTTCGGGCGGTATGTGAATTGGAGAGGGTCCAGGGGGTCTGGGATGATGGTGTTGATGTGAGCCATGACCAGCCTTTCATAGTATTTAATAGCTACAGGTGCAAGTGGTACCTTGACAAGTGCTCATTGTGTCCAAGATGTGGACGCGATGTTTATTCCTGCTAAATTGCGAACTAGTTATGCTAAACATTTTCCACATCGTTATTTTCTCATCTGCGTTACATAAGGCAATATTTCTAGATAAAGAGCTGTATAATTGATAATAAAAACATTGACACCAATTTCTATTGTATATGAAAGGTGACTTTAGGAAGCACTGACTAAAATAACCAGTAAAAACTCCCTCCACTTTACACTGTCAAACAAAATAACAATATACAGTAACATTTCCAGTCTCCAAGCTTCCTTTGTTTAAATAAAAAACAACAAAAAATATTTATTTAAGACAGGACCAGCAAAGTAAAAAACCTTCTCACAATTCTATATTACAACAGCACTGCTCTGCCCTAAAACACTGGGGAAACAATGGTTAGTTAGCACAACAGCCAAAGTGACAAGGTCGGTCCTCAGAGTAAGAAAGACAATGTATAAAATGTCAGTTCTGATTCCAAATTCCACTTCAGTCAACAGAACTAAGGATCTCTGATCCAGTCTCATCAAAAACACAGCATCTATAAAGCCTCTGTGTCTGTTCTGACCGTGCAAAGATTCCGTACCGCTTTAGTGTCGAGAAAGACATATGAATTAGGGACACTATCCCATCCGAAGTCCAGTCAGGAAAGGGGGAAGGAGAAAGAGAGGGGGGATGAGTTTCAATGTTCAATTTAGAACAATGTAGTCCAGCAGAACCACAGCCCTCTTTCCTCCCTCCATCTTCCATGGTTCCTTCCTGGAAAGACAGAGCTGGGTTAGTGTCCTCTCTCTGGTCTCCCACATGAATATGATTCTACACCACGTGTACAGCTATGTTCTGCTCAGCCACTTCCTCTACTTCCTGTTCTGCTGCTTTGTCTTTCAGTCTTTGATTGTAGTATCTGCACTCTGATGATGATATGACAGGAAGATGAGCCCGCTCCAACTCAGGGAGACGTCTTCTTCTGCATCAAAGCATTCCAACACAGAACACAGATCCTTTAATGTTAGACGTGCTTCCTTTCAACCTTAACCCAATGTCCACTGGCCAACCCTCAACCACATACACACTCATGTACGCAGGCGCTCACACACACACACACACACACGCATACACGCTCAAAGCACTTTATCAAAATCTTCAACAAACCAACATTACTGCTCATACTCTGTCAATGTCCTCCATCCCAGCTTCCACTCAGAGTAACAGCAGTACAGGTATCCACTCAGTAACAGCAGTACAGGTATCCACTCAGTAACAGCAGTACAGGTGTCCACTCAGTAACAGCAGTACAGGTGTCCACTCAGTAACAGCAGTACAGGTATCCACTCAGTAACAGCAGTACAGGTATCCACTCAGTAACAGCAGTACAGGTATCCACTCAGTAACAGCAGTACAGGTATCCACTCAGTAACAGCAGTACAGGTGTCCACTCAGTAACAGCAGTACAGGTGTCCACTCAGTAACAGCAGTACAGGTGTCCAGACAGTAACAGCAGTACAGGTGTCCAGACAGTAACAGCAGTACAGGTGTCCAGACAGTAACAGCAGTACAGGTGTCCAGACAGTAACAGCAGTACAGGTGTCCAGACAGTAACAGCAGTACAGGTATCCACTCAGTAACAGCAGTACAGGTATCCACTCAGTAACAGCAGTACAGGTGTCCAGACAGTAACAGCAGTACAGGTGTCCAGACAGTAACATAGAACAAGGGTTATAAAACATGCCACAGTGCTTTCATTCAGTCTGATATCATATATGAAGCTCAGGTTCAAGTGGAAGAAGAAATACATACTTATCAATAATAGTCTACACAGCAAGGAGTTGATCATCTTACAGTTCTGAGAGTCTGGGTAAGTGTTGTTCATCATCATAAGGCTTCCATACAGTAGGTGTGTTACATAGGCCTGTTCAGATACACTGAGGAGAGTCTCCATGCTCTATGGTCCATAGTAACCTGTTGAAGGCTCACTATAAGGTGTGAGTTACTTCAAAGGTTTGGGGTCACTTAGAAATGTCATTGTTTTCTGTGAAAACATACATGAAATGAGTTGCAAAATGAATAGGAAATATAGTCAAGACGTTGACAAGGTTATAAACAATGATTTTTAAATGAAATAATTGTGTCCTTCAAACATTGCTTTCATCAAAGAATCCTCTATTTGCAGCAATTACAGCCTTGCAGAGCTTTGGCATTCTAGTTGTCAATTTGTTGAGGTAATTTCACCCCATACTTCCTGAAGCACCTCCCACAAATTGGATTGTTCTTGATGGGCGCTTCTTACATACCATACGGTCAAGCTGCTCCTACAACAGCTCAATAGGGTTGAAATCAAATGACTGTGCTGGCCGGCCACTCTATTATAGACAGAATACCAGCTGACTGCTTCTTCCCTAAATAATTATTGCATAGTTTGGAGCTGTTCTTTGGGTCATTGTCCTGTTGTAGGAGGAAATTGGCTCCAATTAAGCGCCGCCCACAGGGTATGGCATGGCGTTGCAAAATGGAGTGAAAGTCTTCCTTCATCAAGATCGCTTTTCCCCTGTACAAATCTCCCACTTTACCACCACCAAAGCACCCCCAGACCATCACATTACCTCCACCATGCTTGACAGATGGCGTCAAGCACTCCTCCAGCATCTTTTCAATTTTTCTGCATCTCACGAATGTTCTTCTTTGTGATCCGAACACCTCAAACTTAGATTCGTCTGTCCATAACACTTTTTTCCAATCTTCCTCTGTCCAGTGTCTGTGTTCTTTTGTCCATCTTAATTTTTTATTTTTATTGGCCAGGCTGAGATATGCCTTTTTCTTTGCAACTCTTAACTGTTGACGTTGAGAGTTGTGCACCGAGGCCTTCCACTCCTCTTTCTACTGGTTAGAGCCAGTTTGTGCTGTTCTGTGAAGGGAGTAGTACACAGCGTTATACGAGACCTTCAGTTTCTTGGCAATTTCTCGCATGGAATATCCTTCATTTCTCAGAACAAGAATAGACTGACGAGTTTCCAAAGAAAGGTCTTTGTTGAAATTGAACCCACAAATGCTGATGCTCCAGATACTCAACTAGTCTAAAGGCGGACAGTTTTATTGCTTCTTTAATCAGAACAACAGTTTTCAGCTGTGCTAACATAATTGCAAAAGGGTTTTCTAATGCCTTTTAAAATGTTAAACTGCGATTAGCTAACACAACGTGCCATTGGAATACGCCTATGTAGATATTCCATTAAAAAAAATCCAGCTACAATCCAGCTACAATAGTCATTTACAACTTTAAAAATGCCTACACTGTATTTCTGATGAATTTGATGTTATTTTAAATGGACAAAAAATTAGCTTCTCTTTCAAAAACAAGGACATTTCTAAGTGACCCCAAACTTTTGAACGGTAGTGTACATTTGACATTTTAGTCATTTAGCAGATGCTCTTATGCAGAGCGACTTACAGGAGCAATTGTGGGTTAAGTGCCTTGCTCTAGGGCACATTAACAGATTTTTCACCTAGTCTGCTCGGGATTCAAAACAGCGATGGTTATTGGCCCAAATCTCTTAACTGCTAGGCTACTACTATGCTACTGTACCCCTCCACCCTGAAATCCACCATCCAACTCCTCAAACCAAAAAACTACACTCCACACTTCCTTTATGCCGGTAAGTCCTCTCTCCTCTTTCGTCCTTTTTTCCACATCTTCATGTTCTCCATTATAAGTGTTCTTATAAGCACTGCCAGAGACAATTAGCTGTTGGTTAAATAACACCATTAATACTGTATAGCTGGAACAATTATTACCGCTTTACTGTGCAATGAAATAGGAAGGAGGGAGGATTTGGGGGTCCAGTTCTCAGGCGTTTGGAGGGGAGAGCCCTCTGGCTCAGAGGACAGAGTTTCGGGGGGTGCATTATATTTTTTAGGGGGTTCTCCTCTCAACTCTGCTGGCCCGGGCCAGTGCGTCCAGAGGCCCTGCCATTGACATCGTGCTGGCTGATGGAAGGAGAGGACTGGGTCTTCCGGAGGTATCCCTCGCGCCCCCCTCGGCCCTCCCCAATCCCGCTCATCACGCTAGCCTCTATCTTCTCCAGGTCGTCTGTCTCTGCCCTCATCTTGGCCTGGAGCAGGTTGATATACGTCTCGTACCGACTCTTCTGCAATGGAAAGAGAAGGGGAATGAAGATGATGTGACTAGAAATATGCATATATCACATATGGCTCATTTAACACACAGCTATTACACAATGCTCACTCTACGGAGAGAAAGAGGATTCATGACAAATGATGGGGAAAAACACAGAGAAAGTGGATATAGGACATTGATCTTGTGATTCTGTCACAACTATAACACAACAACAGCACATCTATTTCAGATATACCAGGACCTATGCACATAGAAACAGTTACACAGAGAGAGAGAAAGAGAGATACATAGAAAGAAAGAGAGATGCAACCTTTCTCCCTTAAGATAAACCACATATTATACAAAGGGATGTAGGCCAAAGACCTGTAGCCTCTCTCCTTCTCACCTCATATATGAGGTAGTGCTCTTTGATTCGATACTCCTCCCACTCTCTGCTCTTAGGAGAAGGCGAGGGAGGGTTCTTCCTGTGCTCTTCCACCTCCACACTCATCTGCTTCAGCTTCCCCTCGTGGGACTGCAGCTGATCCTCCTGCACCAATCACAGCAACCCATCAAACAGCAGGCACAAGTAACAACCAATCACATAACACAATCAATTTAAGTTGCACCATGCTATATATGTGGTTGTGTGTGAGAGAATGTGTGTTTGCGTGCACCTGGTTTAGCCGGGTAGAGGAGGAGGGCAATAGAGGTCTACAGAACGTCTTCATGGAGCCGATGGCAGCAGGGAAGGCCGGGGCGGAGAACAGAGCTGCTACCAGGTTAATACGGAATATCCACGACATCATTTCCTCTTCACTCCTTCAAAGAAAGAAAGGACACAGACAGACAGACAGAAAAAAAGAGAGACATTTATATGTGTCTGTATGTGTTCAGAAGGTAGAGCATGGCGCTTTCAGTGCCAGGATAACGTGTTCGATTCTAGAGCACCTGTATGTAAAATATATGCATGGACAAAGAGTCTGCTAAATAGCATACATTATTATGAAAGAGAGTATGCCACAAGTTGCAACAAAATATCGAAAGGCTAATAATATTTGGCTAATAATAACACCACATTTCTGTACATCATGAAAGTCAGTTATCATTGTGTGACAAAATAACCGAATGTGCATTAGAGGACATGTAGCTGGTTCCCATGAACAGGCCTCCCCTACAGGCCAGAGTAGCAGAGGACCTACGGTGCCTGCAGCAGGAACACTCTCCAGTCAGAGGTCTTTAGTTTGAGGACGTTGGGTCTCTTGCTGTAGTCTGTAGCGCGGGTGGCTAACGCATGGTGGATACGCACAGCGTTCTTCAGGTCCCCCTCACACAGCTCTGCATCAGCCTTATACTCATCCTGTCAACAGGGGGAGACACACACATATAACGTCGTCAGAGAGCTCCTACTACTGCGTTTGTGTGTGGGAGAGAGAGAGTGACACACACGCAGCTGAGCTACCACTGCTGCATTCTACTGCAGTGGTAGAAGTCTGTTTCTATGGTAACGGAGAGGTATCTGGTACCTTCTGTAGATAAAGGATCATCCCCTTTAGAACCGCATAGAACTTCTTCCAGCCTCGTCGTCCTCGTGGGGCTAGAGAGAGGGAGAGGGAGTGAGACAACTGTTATTTCTAAACTTATTTAAATCTCAATAACTGAAGACTTATGCGTTAAGAAATTCCCTTCCAACCTAGCCTAAGCCCATCTATGTGTGTGTGTGTGTGCACGCGCGCAAGTTTATACTCACTGCGTTTGCCGTCCATGTCTGCGTGGCTCTTGCGGGACAGGACACCATGTTTATAAGTGACAGCGTTGGGTAGGATGGGGATGGCGATGAAAGGGTTATTGCCATCCGTTACCCTGGCAACCCCCCTCTTCCCCCCTCCCTCATACTGCTCCTCCACCAGCTCCGATAGACTCTTCCTGAACTCCTCTTCCTCACTGCAATACATCAGACATCAGAAATAACATAGGACACACACGTACACACCTGGGAAGGGATACTCACATTGCCCATTCAAGTTTCTCGTTCTTTATTGAATTATACAGCACCTAAACAGGAAGTAAAGAAATCAAAATGGTGAGAGAAAAAAGTCCCATCTCATTGAACTGGATCAACTTCTGAGTAATGCCAACATTGGTCTCTGACCAAATATTACATTAATAAGACAAAGCATTAGTAAGGAGCCTAGTTGAAGTGTTGTCATCAATATTGTCCTAGAATTGATTACTGTACCTTTAACAGGTCTTTAGGGAAGTCCTTGCCATCGTTTAGGCCATCCAGATTACTGATGAACTGCTGGCAAGACATCTTTTTCCCAATGTTCTGGACAAGAGAGACACATGAAGGCTGTTCTGGACAATGAAACAGAAGGCTGAATCCTAAATCACTCCCTTCCCTTTCCCACAACCCTCAGCCCTCCATTTGTGCATTCTTGCTCACCTCCGCCTTATGCATAAGTATCCCAAAGTTTAGGGAGTGAAAATTATTGAGGGTGTAGGGGCTAATTCCGATAACCACTTCGGCCAAAGCCAGCAAGGCTGCAGGCTTCAGAGCGAAGTGCTATCCCGACAAGCACCACAATATGTTTGGAGTTCGCACAATTTAATCAAAAAATAATGATGTTTGGAGTTCGCACAATTTAATCCAAAATAATGATATGTTTGGAGTCTGCACAATTTAATCTAAAATAATGATATGTTTGGACTAAGCACAATTTAATACAAAATAATGGAGAGGCAGGTCTAATTGTAAACCACATGCATTTGTTTGTCTGATTTCAAGAAATGACTGAGGTTTATAAGTTGTAAAACAACAGTTGATGGATTTATTGACCCCCTCGCCACTCTCTGGATGTCACCCTAGGAGTTTCGTCAGCAACATATGACAACCGAGGGATTTGGGATTCACAGTCTTACTACTTACCAATAAATGTAAATATTGACAAACTTTTCAGACGTTTACTATATTTTCTATAGTAGGTGGATCTTAACAAGGCTAGGAGAAACACTACTGTTATGCAGTACTATGAATAATTCCCCTGAAAGACCACTAGGTGTCAGTGGTGTGCAGATAGAGCATTAGCTATTCTATTCCATGCATTATTATTTATTTTTTCAATTTTACCTTTATTCTACTAGGCAAGTCAGTTAAGAACCAATTCTTATTTTCAATGACGGCCTTAACAGTGGGTTAACTGCCTAGTAGAATAAAGGGGGCAGAAAGACAGATTTGTACCTTGTCAGCTCGGGGATTCGAACTTCGGTTACTAGTCCAACGCTCTAACCACTAAGCTACCCTGCCGCCGCTGCTGCATTACGCGGTTGATTGGTTACATTATGACCACAGATATACTGTACATGGAGAGACACAGAAGAGGTTAGTGCTAAAAGCCACTTACCACCTACGGAGCAGGACAGCCGGAGGTTACACAGAGGTCAGACAGAACGCAGGACAATAGAGGGAATGAGAGGAGAGGAGAAGAGAAGAAACGAAGGAGGTTGAGAGAGTATGTTAGAAGCATGAGAGGATCTGTTAGTGGACATATAAGAACAGAGAGTTACATTGTGAGAGCGTGTGTTAAAGTAACACTGGATAAGAGTTAGTATATAGTGCTGTGGTATTTAGTGGCAGGAGACAGAAAGACAGGACAAAAAGAGGGCAGAAAGTGGGTCAGAGGAGAACAGAGATGGAGATTGAGCTGGAGGGTAACAGAGAGATAGTGAAATAGAGAGGTAGAAGAGAGACAGATATATATATGGAGAGAGTGAGACAGAGAGGGAAGCTATTGTTGCTTTAGCACATCACTTCTAAACAGGTGTTGCCTGCCTGCCTTAAGGGGGGCTTTATGTTTATTCTTAAAGACAGACAAGCAAAATACATAAATACAATGAGCCGACGCAACAGTAGGTTTCTCTACGTCAACTGTGTTGGTGCGTGAGTCATGTTAGACAGGGTTTTGGCTCTACTCCTCAGGGATCTGCTGTATGTCAAATAGGATTGATGAGTATTTCTGGGGGCTCCTGCCTGTACATTGATTTCCATCTATCTTCACAGACTGTAGGTTTGATAACAGAGCTGTACATACGTGTCCATGTAGATCAGTGTTGAGCAGCATTAGGGCACAGGTTAACGTATGGGCTCCATCTGTTGGAAGAAGAAGAGAACATGTTTTTAAATGTTATCTAAATGTCATGGATGACTCAAATGGCATATTGTAACAGTAGGCTAAAAAATAATCTCAACAATACTTGACAAAGTCTCAACAATACTCGGCAGTCTAAGGCACTGCATCGCAGTGCTAGAGGCATCACTACAGACACGGTTTCGATCCCAGGCTGTATCGCAGCCGGCTGCGACCGGGAGACCAATGAGGCGGTGCACAATTTGCCCAGCGCTGTCCGGGATAGGGGAGGGTTTGGCATGTCCTAGTCCCATCGCGCTCTAGCGGCTCCTTGTGGCGGGCCGGGCGCATGCACGCTGACTTCTGTCACCAGCTGTACGGTGTTTCCTTCGACACATTGGTGCGGCTGGCTTCCGGGTTAAGCGAGCAGTGTGTCAAGAAGCAGTGCTGCTTGGCAGGGTCGTGTTTCGGAGGATACATGTCTCTCAACCTTCGCCTCTCCCGAGTCCATAGGGGAGTTGCAGCGATGGGACGAGACTGTAACTACCAATTGGATATCACAAAAAAGAGGTACAAAAATGTAAATAATAATAATCCACGTGACCGTTGAGTAAATCTCCTTTTATGCACTCTGGACATGCGTTAGTAGTACCCAACTCGTTAACGACCTTCACGTCGCTAATGGCCTGGTACTCAGAGCTCTATTGTCCTTCCAACCACTCTGACATCAATGCAAACGCAAATAAAAATCACATCAAACACTTATCATCATGCTTTTAAAAAACTCACCTCGCTGTGATGATCAATTTGAAGAAGGAAGTTCAACAACAGGTTGAAACTGAGTGGAAAACATGGTCGTTGTTTCAAAGCCAAACACAACAAAATGGGCAGCACTTTGTAAGGTGAGGATTAGTTAAAAACACCCATACACATACCGTGCATTCAGAAAGTATTCAGACCCCTTTCCCTTTTCCACATTTTGTTACGTTACAGCCGTATTCTAAAATGGATGTAAAGAATATAATCTCATCAATCTACATACAATATCCCACAATGACAAAGCAGAAACAGGTTGTTTTTGCTTTAAAAAAAAACCCAAAATACCTTATTTATATAAGTATTCAGACCCTTTGATATGACACTAAAATTTGAGGTCAGCTGCATCCTGTTTCCATGTATCATCCTTGAGATGTATTTACAACTTGATTGGAGTCCACCTGTGATAAATTCAATTGATTGGAGATGATTTGGAAAGGCCCAAACCTGTCTACATGAGGTCCTATAGTTGACAGTGTATGTCAGAGCAAAAACCAAGCCATGAGGTCAAAGGGGAAGGGTGCCAAAAAATGTCTGCAGCATTGAAGGCCCCCAAGAACACAGTGGCTTCCATCATTCTTAAATGGAAGAAGTTTGGACTTGGCGAAGGTTCACAATGACCCTAAGCACACAGCACACAGCAACACAGTAGGGGCTTTGGGACAAGTCTCAGACCTGAAAATAGCTGTGCAGCGATGCTCCCCATCCAACTTGAGAGGATCTGCAGAGAAGAATGGTAGAAACTCCCCAAATACAGATGTGCCAAGCTTGTAGTGTCATTCCCAAGAAGACTCGAGGCTGTAATTGCTGCCAAAGTTGCTTCAACAAAGTACTGAGTAAAGGGTCTGAATACTTATGTAAATGTGATATTTCATGTTTTGTTTTTACATTTGCAAAAATGTCTAAAAACCTGTTTTTGCTTCATCATTATGGGGCATTGTGTGTAGATTTATGAGGAAAAAATATAATTGAATCAATTTTAGAATAAGGCTGTAATGTAACAAAATGTGGACAGTGTCAAGGGGTCTGGATACTTTCCGAATGCACTGTATTAGAGCTTATGAATACGCATAGACCGATATATGAGCCCAAGACTGGAAAAAACACTGAATTAAAATAATGATTGTGCCGTTATACAATGCATAGCTTAATAGCCTACCTACCACATACTACGCATGACAGAAAAACATTTTTAAAAACATAGATTTAAGATGTCTTTGATACATAATTGGTCTAGCCTATACTCCAAAATGTGGTAGGCTATGTATTGTATAACGGCACAATCATTATTTTAATTCAGTGTTTTTTCCAGTCTTGGGCTCATATATCGGTCTATGCGTATTCATAAGCTCTAATACAGTGCATTCGGAAAGTATTCAGACCCCTTGACACTGTCCACATGTTGTTACATTACAGCCTTTTTCTAAAATGGATTCAATTGCCAAGGGGTCTGAATACTTCCGAATGCACTGTATACATTTATATTCCTGACTCTGACATGGCTTGTTCTTATATTTCTTCATTCCTTTCTTTTTATTTTGGGGATTTGCCTGTATTTATTTAAAAAAATGTATGCATAACTGCACTGTTGGAGCTAGAAACACAAGCATTCTGCTTCACCTGGGATAACATCTGCTAAATATATGTATGCAACCAATAACATTTGATTTGATGAGTGAAATATGATCACTTGAAGAGAGAACAGCTGTGCAGCCTGAGGCAAGGGACAGAGCGTAGGCTTTTTATGTGACTTTCTCAAATCATCAATAGCCTGTAGTCGCATCATGCAGACCATATGTTTGACATTCTAAGGTTTTTATCATTCACAACTAAAGTTGCCAAATAACTCAATCTAGCGTATAGGACCTGTTTCAAATGATCACTTTTACGCTCCACATAGCCACTTCATAAGCACACTTGCTCCGGAATGTGAAAAATATCCTTTCTATTTTGTTCAGTTAAGTTCAATTATATTCTTACTATAAAATAATGGCACCGGACTTATAAGCATATCTTGTCTGCTAAATGAACAAGCCTATAGCCTACAGCATGGAGCATAGCCAGATAACATACTGTATCTAGCCAGCTAAATGAACAAGCCTATAGCCTACAGCATGGAGCACAGTCAGATAACATACAGTATCTAGCCAGCTAAATGAACAAGCCTATAGCCTACAGCATGGAGCATAGCCAGATAACATACAGTATCTAGCCAGCTAAATGAACAAGCCTATAGCCTACAGCATGGAGCACAGTCAGATAACATACAGTATCTAGCCAGCTAAATGAACAAGCCTATAGCCTACAGCATGGAGCATAGCCAGATAACATACAGTATCTAGCCAGCTAAATGAACAAGCCTATAGCCTACAGCATGGAGCATAGCCAGATAACATACAGTATCTAGCCAGCTAAATGAACAAGCCTATAGCCTACAGCAAGGAGCACAGCCAGATAACATACTGTATCTAGCCAGCTAAATGAACAAGCCTATAGCCTACAGCATGGAGCATAGCCAGATAACATACTGTATCTAGCCAGCTAAATGAACAAGCCTATAGCCTACAGCATGGAGCATAGCCAGATAACATACTGTATCTAGCCAGCTAAATGAACAAGCCTATAGCCTACAGCATGGAGCATAGCCAGATAACATACAGTATCTAGCCAGCTAAATGAACAAGCCTATAGCCTACAGCATGGAGCATAGCCAGATAACATACAGTAGGCCAACTCATATTCTGTTCTACTGAAACACATCTTCATATCATAATGCTTCTTTCGGCCTGCCTAAAATAAATGATGGATTTATTGTGATGCTGCATCAGCGGCTTGTATGAGTGGAGGCCTGCTGGAGATGCTAAACGTGTTTATGTTAATTAACGGTCAATTACCCTGAGATCGGCAGTCATTTGCAAGACAATAACTGGCTGACAAAATGTCATGCCTGCCACAGCCCTGTCCCCACCCTACCCACCACCCTAATTATAATCATCACCATCATCTTCTTCATCACCCCGTTTGGATCTGTCCTTGCCATCGGGGGCGAGGGCTGTGGGGTTGCAGACACAGAACCTCTTAGAGAAGTGGACCAGGATTCTCTCCCTCTCCTGGGTCTCCCCCATCAGAGGAAAGGCTTTCAGGAAGTTCCTGACAATTAGGTCAAAGACCAACGAGTGAGAAGGCAGTATTGTTTTCAGGCTAGAATACAAAGTGTATTTGTCCTCACAGTGATATAGGCTACAGGCTACAACCTTTTACAAGCTTCCTCACTTTGGTTCGGAAATCGTCAATGGCATTTTAAGACCAAGGCTACAGTAGATTAGTACAGTACGTTGCACATTCATTCAGTGCAAACTCAGTGTAACTCCCAATACAAACATGTTAATATACTTTAAATATCCGCATGCTGTGTTTAATACATGCATTCAAGACAGTCCCAAATCATGGCATACTGTATACCAGGAGGTGACAGTTGACTGTATTGCAAAATAGAGACACACTACAGCTCTATACTCAGAGAAATCAGTGTTAGGCTAATATGTTGTAAACAGTAATGTGAGAATAGTGCTGACTGGTCTTACCTCAGGGCCTTGTCCAATGACAGGCCAGAGAAGTCAAAGAAGCTGAGGTACTCTGACGCCACCAGCTGGCTGAAGTCGTTACTGCAGGATGGACAGAGGGAAATGAAATGGGGGAGGGGAGAAAGAGGGGGAAAGAGAAGGAGGGATTGGGAGTGAGAGAGAGAGAGAGAGAGAGAGAGAGAGAGAGAGAGAGAGAGAGAGAAAGAGATGTGACATTTAAGATGATACAAAATACATATTAATACAATATGAACACTGTGAGACATATGCATGTGTATCCAATTCTTTGGACAATGTGTTACCAACCCTCCAGGCAAGCTTCAATGCCATACAACTCTCCTTCCGTGGCCTCCAATTGCTCTTAAATACAAGTAAAACTAAATGCATGCTCTTCAACCGATCGCTACCTGCACCTGCCCGCCTGTCCAACATCACTACTCTGGACGGCTCTGACTTAGAATACGTGGACAACTACAAATACCTAGGTGTCTGGTTAGACTGTAAACTCTCCTTCCAGACCCATATCAAACATCTCCAATCCAAAGTTAAATCTAGAATTGGCTTCCTGTTTCCCAACAAAGCATCCTTCACTCATGCTGCCAAACATACCCTTGTAAAACTGACCATCCTACCAATCCTCGACTTTGGCGATGTCATTTACAAAATAGCCTCCAACACCCTACTCAACAAATTGGATGCAGTCTATCACAGTGCAATCCATTTTGTCACCAAAGCCCCATATACTACCCACCATTGCGACCTGTACGCTCTCGTTGGCTGGCCCTCGCTTCATACTCGTCGCCAAACCCACTGGCTCCATGTCATCCACAAGACCCTGCTAGGTAAAGTCCCCCCTTATCTCAGCTCGCTGGTCACCATAGCATCTCCCACCTGTAGCACGCGCTCCAGCAGGTATATCTCTCTAGTCACCTCCAAAACCAATTCTTTCTTTGGCCGCCTCTCCTTCCAGTTCTCTGCTGCCAATGACTGGAACGAACTACAAAAATCTCTGAAACTGGAAACACTTATCTCCCTCACTAGCTTTAAGCACCAACTGTCAGAGCAGCTCACAGAGTACTGCACCTGTACATAGCCCACCTATAATTTAGCCCAAACAACTACCTCTTTCCCTATTGTATTTTATTTATTTATTTATTTTGCTCCTTTGCACCCCATTATTTTTATTTCTACTTTGCACATTCTTCCATTGCAAATCTACCATTCCAGTGTTTTACTTGCTATATTGTATTTACTTTGCCACCATGGCCTTTTTTTGCCTTTACCTCCCTTATCTCACCTCATTTGCTCACATCATATATAGACTTGTTTATACTGTATTATTGACTGTATGTTTGTTTTACTCCACGTGTAACTCTGTGTCGTTGTATGTGTCGAACTGCTTTGCTTTATCTTGGCCAGGTCGCAATTGTAAATGAGAACTTGTTCTCAACTTGCCTACCTGGTTAAATAAAGGTGAAATAAAAAAATTAAAAATCAATGTGGAACTGAATGACAGTGTGTGTGTGTGTGTTTGGTCTTGTGTGTGTGTGTGTGTGTGTGTGTGTGTGTGTGTGTGTGTGTGTGTGTGTGTGTGTGTGTGTGTGTGTGTGTGTGTGTGTGTGTGTGTGTGTGTGTGTGTGTGTGTGTGTGTGTGTGTGTGTGTGTGTGTGTGTGTGTGTGTGTGTGGTTGGTTGGTTGGTTGGTTGGTCTTTTGTTTGTGCCTGAAACCCACTTCTTGCCCAGGTGGCGTGCCACGTCGCAGCGTCTGAAGCCCTCCAGGTAGAACAGACGCTTGGCCAGGCGTTTGGCGGCATCGCAGTCGGCACGGCAACCGTTGGCCAGGGTTTCCGTGCTGCTTCTCTCCAGCTGCTCCAGGCCGCCCAGCTCCGACTCTGAGTCCGACAGCACATCCGTGAGGAGGTTGGCATCACTGAAGAGGACACACATGACAGCCTTATTGAGCGTATAGTAGGGCACCTACCTGCCCCACAGAACAGTGCCCTAGTGTGAGCAACCTTCATATGAGTCTTCTACATAACCGGAGCATGATCACTGACAGTCATGATGATGAAAACATAGAATGGGAGGATATTTGGGAGCTATAAATTCCAATTTCAAGAACCTTTTCACTAGACATGCATAAACAGATAGATACGATAATAAATAAGAATGCGTGATATTCTATCAACATAAGATTGCTTTCTCTCATATAACCCTGATTCAATAATAAAAAAATCCTCTGAAGACACAAAGATAGCTTATCTGAAACATAGCCATTCCTACATAGCTCTATCACTCTAACCAAAACACATAAAACCTCCTAAACAATCACTACTGAAATAGTACTAAATACAAACGCCACAGGCCTCAACCAGACCATGTGTCCCTATCATTTTGTGTGTCTCTTTGACATAGTCAACTTTCTCTCTATAGATGATTAACATTTTTCTGCAGAATCTGATTAGAGCAATTGCGTTACTTCCTAAATTCAATACGCTGCAGCACGGTAATGTGTTGGTTGCCGTGGTCACGATGGGCGGCGGAACCCGGTGTCCTGACAGGAGAGACGATGGGCGCAATTACCACCCCTCTCAAATTGATGTCTCCTCCATCACAAATCCCACAATCCTCACTGCAGCCAACAGCATGCCGAGAACACAACACAAGCCTCTCACAAGGATGGAACCCCAAACTAGAATAGGTACTCATACCTCCCTCTGTACAAGGAAGATCTACTATTATTTATCTATCCTGAGACAAACAAGGAACTATTAACAAAATACCTGCCCTCCTTACATTCTATTCATCATTGTTTTTTAATTTTTTTGTAATTTATCAGACTCTCTTACGACTTACATTAGCAATTTGGGTGAAGTGCCTTGCTCAAGGGCACATTGACAGATTCTTCAACTAGTTGGCTTGGAGATTCGAACCAGCAACCTTTTGGTTACTTGTCCAAAGCGCTTAACCGCTAGGCTACAGTATATGCAGGCACAATTACAGCCCCTCTCAGTTTGATGTCTTAACATCACAATTACCCACAACCCTCACTTCAGACAGTGTGCCGTCAGCAAATGCCAGAGTACCACAAGGATAGAATTATGCCCAAACCTGCCTCTAGTAACACATTGTCTTCCTCTATATCTAACAGATGCAGTCCCTATCCTTCTCCCTACATTACACCATGCCTAAGTCTTAACACATGTATTTTCACAAAAAACATGGTACGTCCTGAATAATGAACAACATGACAGGCCGTGGGTCACAGCAGTCCAGGGATCCCCCGTTTGCAATGCCCCCCTCCCCCACACACACACACACACACACACACACACACACACACACACACACACACACACACACACACACACACACACACACGAGTCCCAAATGGCACCCTATTCCCTATATAATGCACTACTTTTGAACGGGGCCAGAAACTAGTGCTGTATTTAGGGAATAGGGTGCCATTTGGGATGCAGCCCTGACTCACAGCCACTCAATGTGGATTCTGCTACTTTATCTTGAGCAAAGTGAAATGTACATGGACCTTCCATTGTAACTCTGCAAATGCATTTGAGTAGATTTTGAGTAGATTTTCCCTTAAGTCCTGAATAGTCAGCCAATGTTTGATAGTGAAACTGTATGTGCCTGTGTATGTGTTCCCAAGCCCTGGCGCTGGGTATAGTTAGAGCATGAGGCTGCATGCCTGTGACCCACATGGTAATCTCTCTCCCAGTTGTGTTGGGTGCCATCCACCCCTGGGCCAGCAAGGGAGTGTCAGGTAAAGGGCATGAGGGGTGTGTGCGTGTGGATGTGTGTGTGTGGATAGGTGTGTAAGTGGGGGTCACACTCGATTGCCAAAATATTGCAATTTTGGAATTACGCATCCTGTATGAGTTAATGTGACTAAAGTCCAAAACACCTATTATGTGAGTTAATGTGTGTGTGTGTGTGTTATTTATGAGTAGTGTGTGTGTGTGTTTCATAACTGTGACAGATCATCTCCTGAGGCTTCACTGACATCCTCTGTGCAAGGATGTCTTGAGGGATTAACACCAAGGACTCTGGATCATGCATAACCTACTGCTCCCTCGGTCCCATTCTGTTATTCAAAACACAAACACTTCTAAAATAACAACATTCACTGATGCTGCACTACACTATACAGCAGTGACAATAACTGATAAAAGCATAGGAATTATAGTCACTGTAAAAAATATATATTTTAAAGTTAACAGAGTAACTTTTTAGTTCCTAGGGGCATGTTGAACAACTTTGTTGCCAGTCTCCAATGAGAGTGAGCAACATGTGGCAAGATCAACAGAGATGGTTCATTGATCAACAGAGATCATTGATCAGCATTACAAAACCGTTTAAACTGGCCAAAGTTCAAACCATACAGAAAAATAAGCTATTGTCAAAATTATCTCAACTATACTTAAAGTTGCTTCATTTTCATTTTATTCATGCTGAATAATCGCAAATCAATGTTAAATTGATTTATAACCGCTGTGTCAAACGGCTCAATATGCTAATTAAAATACAGCACACACTCTCGCACAATCTCATTCTGACTGAAAAAAACGTCCGAAATGTTTTACTGTGATGGGAACCAAAGGAAAAGACTCACAGGAGATCGAGAAGAAAGTCGAAATGAACGTCATATTCCTCTTTCCACATTTTCTCTCCCGCATTCGAGGATTGGGATCAGTGTCAAGGAACGCGCGACATCATCCAGCAGTGGTCGGTAAAATCTGGCATTCGATCGATTGCGGTATTTACCCAAAGAGGCTTAAGCAATCCGATTTCGTCAGTCTTTTCCTACACAAACGGTACTCGAAGCCCCGCATGGTTATTACCAGGTTTAAGAGCACAGAATGATAAAACTACAGTGTGTGTAGCCTACTGCCGTTCCCCATAATGTGAATGGATGTGAGATTTTTTTTCAATAAGGTTCTTGGAGGTCTCCCTCAAAAGGATGTGAGGGGCGGAGCGACAGAATCTACTGAATTATGTTCCTAAATCTTGTTAGTATACACTCCCTTTGATGATCATGCAGGTCTGTACATAGCCCATTAGGCTACTCCCTCACTGGTCTTTTCCCATAGGTTATGTTGTGATGCAAAGAAAAGCCTGTTTTTTTTTGACCTAAGGCTACATTTAGTTGTGTTACAGCCTGAATTTAAAATGGATTACATTGAGACTTTGTGTCACTGCCTACACGCAAT
>NC_088243.1:76628741-76638741 GCF_036934945.1 Oncorhynchus masou masou | reverse complement strand
GCACACAAAACATGGTCAGCACATATAACATGGCCAGCACACAAAACATGGCCAGCACACATAACATGACCAGCACATATTACATGGCCAGCACACATAACATGGTCAGCACATATAACATGGCCAGCACATATAACATGGTCAGCACACATAACATGGTCAGCACATATAACATGGCCAGCACACATAATATGGTCAGCACAAATAACATGGTCAGCACACATAACATGGTCAGCACATATAACATGGCCAGCACACATAACATGGTCAGCACATATAACATGGCCAGCACACAAAACATGGTCAGCACATATAACATGGTCAGCACACATAACATGGTCAGCACACATAACATGGTCAGCACATATAACATGGTCAGCACACATAACATGGTCAGCACATATAACATGGCCAGCACACAAAACATGGTCAGCACATATAACATGGCCAGCACACAAAACATGGTCAGCACATATAACATGGTCAGCACACATAACATGGTCAGCACACATAACATGGTCAGCACACATAACATGGTCAGCACAAATAACATGGTCAGCACACAAAACATGGTCAGCACATATAACATGGCCAGCACACAAAACATGGTCAGCACAAATAACATGGCCAGCACACATAACATGACCAGCACATATTACATGGCCAGCACACATAACATGGTCAGCACATATAACATGGCCAGCAAATATAACATGGTCAGCACACATAACATGGTCAGCACATATAACATGGCCAGCACACATAATATGGTCAGCACAAATAACATGGTCAGCACACATAACATGGTCAGCACATATAACATGGCCAGCACACATAACATGGTCAGCACATATAACATGGCCAGCACACAAAACATGGTCAGCACATATAACATGGTCAGCACACATAACATGGTCAGCACATATAACACAAAGCAGAACAATCAGTTCCTCTGATATAGGGACTGATGCTGGTTATTTTATCTTGTCTGGTTACAGCCTCAGATCTCTGTATCCTCCTTATCCTGCTCACAGGGGAGAGGGGCCCTGGCTGTCCCAAATGATACCCTATTCCCTTTATAGTGCACTACTTTTGAATAGGGACCATAGGCTCTGGTCAAAAGTAGTGCACTATGAAAGGAATAGGGTACCATTTGGGACGTAAACCCAGTCTTGCAGCATGATCACTGGTTACCATACCATCTCCATCACAAGCCTAGCATCTCTGTCTGGCAGAAACGTCATCCGGCCAGCAATGATCTGGATACCTACTGTAAAGCTATTCAGAAACAGATCGATCTACACTGAACAAAAATATAAATGTAACATGCAACAATTTCTAAGATTTTACTGAGTTACAGTTCATATAAGGGAAATCAGTCAATTGAAATATAATTCATTAGGCACTAGTTCATGGATGTCACATGACTGGGAATACAGTATATGCATCTGTTGGTCACAGACACCTTAATAAAAAGTAGGGTGTGGATCAGAAAACCAGTCAGTATCTGGGGTGACCACCATTTTCCTCATGCAGCACGACACATCTCTTTCTCATAGAGTTGATCAGGCTGTTGATTGTGGTCTGTGGAATGTTGTCCCTCTCCTCTTCAATGGCTGTGCAAAGTTGCTGGATATTGGTGGGACCTGGAACACGCTGTTGTACACATAAATGCAGAGCATCCCAAACATGCTCAATGGGTGACATGTCTGGTGATTAGGCAGTCCATGGAAGAACTAGGACATTTTCAGCTTCTAGGAATTGTGTACAGATCCTTGCGACATGGGGCCGTGCATTATCATACTGAAACATGAGGTGATGGCGGCGGCTGAGGGCACGACAATGGTCCTCAGGATATCGTCATGGTATCTCTATGCTTTCAAATTGCCATCGATAAAATTAAATTGTGTATGTTGTCCGTAGCTTATGCCTGCCCATAATATTACCCCACTGCCACCATGGGGCACTCTGTTCACTACGTTGACATCAGCAAATCACTCACCAACACAACGCCATACACGCTGTTTGCCATCTGCCCTGTACAGCTGAAACCGGGATTCATCCGTGAAGAGCACACTTCTCCAGTGTGCCAGTGGCCATGGAAGGTGAGCATTTGCCTACTTTAGTCGGTTAAGACCCTGGTGAGGACGAGGAGCACACAGATGATGTTCCCTGAGACCGTATCTGACATTTTGTGCAGAATAATGGTTGTGCAAACCCACAGTTTCATCAGCTGTCTGTGTGGCCGGACTCAGACGATCCCACAGGTGAAGAAGCCAGATGTGGAGGTCCTGGGCTGGTGTGGTTAAAATGGGTCTGCGGTTGTGAGGCCGGTTGGATGTGCTGCCAAATTCTTTAAAACGACTTTGGAGGCAGCTTATGGTAGAGAAATGAACAGTAAATTATCTGGCAATAGCTCTGGTTGACATTCCTGCATTCAGCATGCAAATTGCACGCTCCCTCAAAACTTAAGATATCTGTGGTATTGTGTTGTGTGGCAAAACTGCACATTTTAGAGTGGCCTTTTATTGTCCCCAGAACAAGGTGCTCCTGTGTAATAATCATGCTGTTTAATCAGCTTCTTGATATGCCACACCTGTCAGGTGGATGGATTATCTTGGAAAATGAGAAATGCTCACAAACAGGGATGTAAACACATTTGTTCACAAAATTTGAGAGAAATAAGCTTTTTGTGCATATGGAACATTTCTGGGAACTTTTATTTCAGCTCATGAAACATGGGACCAACACTTTACATGTTGGGCTTGTATTTTTTGTTCAGTATAGGTAGCACCAGCTGGCTTTCTAAGCTGTAATACTAGGACTACATGTGTGTCCTCCTGTTCAGATTGAGAGTGGCTGGGGATTTCAGCCATAGAGCTATATGGATTAGGGCTAAATTCCAACTGTCCTGGCCCACTGCTGTAGAGAAAGAACCAGTTTGATGCTCTCATAGAGGGCGACTGATACAGTGAACTGACTGAATGGCTGACTGAGTGGATTACTGACTGACTGATTCACTGACTGACTGACTGACTGAGTGGCTGACTGACTGAGTTGCGGACTAACTGACGGACAGACTGACTGGCTTACTAACTACCTGACTGACTGACTAACTGACTGGCTTCCTAACTGGCTGACTGGTTGGCTGAGTGCTTTTCTCCTCTTCTTTTCTGCAGTTGCTGTTTCCTGCTGAGATAAAGACTAGTTACCCACAATATACTCTATAATGATGTTAGCATTGGGGCTACCAGCTGGGTTTGGGAGAGGTGGGGAACAGTGAGGGGGGGGAGGAAGGGCAGAAGTTAAGGATAAAAGGAGGAGTAGAGAAAATAAGGGGGAGAGGGAGGGAAGAGAGCGAAAGGGAGGGGAGAAGTGAGATGGAGAGAAGGAACATGGGGAGGAAAAAGGGAGAGAGGGAGGGATTGGTAGCACTGGAGACTAAAGGTCTGACTGTAAAAGAGAACAGACATTGTGCATCGTACTCTGTTTCACAGAATGATGCAAACGAATGATGTAAACAAAAAGCTCATTCCTGCTACTCGACACATCCTCAGTGACAGATGCACGAGAACAGAAAGAGACTCCAAATATGATCACTCAAATGTAACTCCCCTACACAAGTATCTACTCCAGATATGATCACTCAAATGTAACTCCCCTACACAAGTATCTACTCCAGATATGATCACTCAAATGTAACTCCCCTACACAAGTATCTACTCCAGATATGATCACTCAAATGTAACTCCCCTACACAAGTATCTACTCCAGATATGATCACTCAAATGTAACTCCCCTACACAAGTATCTACTCCAGATATGATCACTCAAATGTAACTCCCCTACACAAGTATCTACTCCAGATTGGTAAACTGCAGAAGTCAAAGTGTTCTCCCCTTTCTCTCCCTCTAACACACAGGCTGGGAATCTCTCCCTCTCACACACAGACTGGGAATCTCTCCCTCTAACACACAGACGGGGAATCTCTCCCTCTAACATACAGACTGGGAATCTCTCCCTCTAACACACAGACTGGGAATCTCTCCCTCTAACTCACAGACTGGGAATCTCTCCCTCTAACTCATAGACTGGGAATCCCTCCCTCTAACACACAGACTGGGAATCTCTCCCTCTAACACACAAACTGGGAATCTCTCCCTCTAACACACAAACTGGGAATGTCTCCCTCTAACACAGACACTGGGAATCTCTCCCTCTAACACACAGACTGGGAATCTCTCCCTCTAACACACAGACGGGGAATCTCTCCCTCTAACACAGAGACTGGGAATCTCTCCCTCTAACTCACAGACTGGGAATCTCTCCCTCTAACACACAAACTGGGAATCTCTTCCTCTAACACACAGACTGGGAATCTCTCCCTCTAACACACAGACTGGGAATCTCTTCCTCTAACACACAGACTGGGAATCTCTTCCTCTAACACACAGACTGGGAATCTCTTCCTCTAACACACAGACTGGGAATCTCTTCCTCTAACACACAGACTGGGAATCTCTTCCTCTAACACACATACTAGGAATATCTTCCTCTAACACACAGACTGGGAATCTCTTCCTCTAACACACAGACTGGGAATCTCTTCCTCTAACACAGAGACTGGGAATCTCTCCCTCTAACACACAGACTGGGAATCTCTTCCTCTAACACACAGATTGGGAATCTCTTCCTCTAACACACAGACTGGGAATCTCTCCCTCTAACTCACAGACTGGGAATCTCTCCCTCTAACACACAAACTGGGAATCTCTTCCTCTAACACACAGACTGGGAATCTCTTCCTCTAACACACATACTGGGAATCTCTTCCTCTAACACACAGACTGGGAATCTCTTCCTCTAACACATAGACTGGGAATCTCTTCCTCTAACACACATACTAGGAATATCTTCCTCTAACACACAGACTGGGAATCTCTTCCTCTAACACACAGACTGGGAATCTCTTCCTCTAACACACAGACTGTGAATCTCTTCCTCTAACACACAGACTGGGAATCTCTTCCTCTAACACACAGACTGTGAATCTCTTCCTCTAACACACAGACTGGGAATCTCTTCCTCTAACACACAGACTGGGAATCTCTCCCTCTAACACAGAGACTGGGAATCTCTCCCACTAACTCACAGACTGGGAATCCCACCCTCTAGCACACAGACTGGAAATCTCTTCCTCTAACACACAGACTGGGAATCTCTCCCTCTAACACACAGACTGGGAATCTCTCCCTCTAACACACATACTGGGAATCTCTTCCTCTAACACACAGACTGGGAATCTCTCCCTCTAACACAGAGACTGGGAATCTCTCCCACTAACTCACAGACTGGGAATCCCTCCCTCTAGCACACAGACTGGAAATCTCTTCCTCTAACACACAGACTGGGAATCTCTCCCTCTAACACACATACTGGGACTTGCTCTGCACCCACTGGGCAGAGGAAGGCCAAAGACGATGATGTCACCACCAAAACAATGCCTCATTCAGCTAGGGGCGGGCGAGCAGGAAGCAGGCTCTTGCTTAAACGACAACATCTGCAGAAACAGAGAGAGAGTGCGAGACAGAGAGAGAGACAGAGAGAGAGAAAGAGAGAGAGAGAGAGAGAGAGGGAGAAAGATAGAGAGAGAAAGAGACAGAGACAGAGAGAGAGAGAGATGCTCTCTTTGAGAACTATGGCTCATAAATACACTAAGCATGCATGATTTTTTCTCTCCCACCATTCTGGAATCCATAATGGAATTCAGAATGATCTCTAATGCAATCAGTTCTAGAATTCACCACAACAGCAGCCTTTAGAATTCTGTCTGTCAGACTTTCTAGAAAGAGGCACTTAGCTCCATGATATCCTGCACTGATTCAGAAGTGGAACACCAAGTGATCAGCAGAACAGTTAGACAGTATCCCAGCAGACTGCAGTGATCTCTGACAATCTGACACTGTTTGAAACATTAGACCCAGAGACTGTGGTCCTGTGGGGATAGTAGAATGGCTCCTGACCTATGTCCAGGTCTCATGTTCCCATGTGTTTCACATTACCACGCTACACTAGTGGCTGAGTGGAGCTGGTGGACATGAGAGAACATAGCTATGTGATAATGGACCTAGTTGACAAATTGAAAGGTTTTTGACATGAACTCAGACTCAAGTATTGCATTGTATATGAACTAGATCTAGCATGCTCTCTCTGGGAGTTGATTACGTGCAGTATAAGTGTAGTGTAAGTATTTAGTGTAAATTGAGTGTGCTGTGCATAATCTCAACTCTAATGTCTAAATAAACCTCCATATCCTGCAGCATTGGACCTGTAAGCCCAGCCAGACACAACCAGTGGGAGGAGGCCGATATGAACAGAACTATCCCCTGAGACACCCAGCCAGACCCCTCTGCTAATGAACCTTAGCCTGCCTGGTCATGTCACTCATGCCCCCTGCTGGATGAGACTGGGACAAGTAGAGGCTTAATTACAGGACATTACACTGTTGTGAGCTTGACTAGACATGCTTTAGTAGTGGATAGGCCAGAGACTTTTCTAGCATGATGTCTGAGTTCTGCACTTTGATACACCTAAATCAAGCCTGCTTTCATGGTAGACAACCAGACACAACCTGTGACAACCTACCACTGACCCACTCAACCTAACCCTAACCCTAGTCATAACCCTAACTTTAACCCTAGCCTTAACCCTAACTTTAACCCTAGTCATAACCCTAGCCTTAACCCTAGCTTCAAGTCCACACCCTGGTCCACACCCTAACCCTAGCCATTACCCTTACCATTACCCTTACCTTAACTCACTCAACCTACCATGTTTTCCCACTGCTTTGCCCCTACCTTGCTCTCTTACCTCATTGAGTTGGGTATGGCTCCAGAGCCCTCCACTCCCCCTTGGGTGTCTGTATGAAACCCATTAGGGATGTCCCACCGGCCAGGCTGGCTCAGTACAAACTCTGATCTCGTCCCGGTGATGGTGGTCCTTAGTGGGCTTCCTCCAGGTCCAGGCCCAGGCCCTGCAGCACTCTCCCCAGCCTCAGGCTCTCCTTGCTGGGCCTCGGTTCCAGCCTCACTCCCCTCCTGCTCCATGACGGTGGCTAGTTCCAGCTCCAGTGGCTCAGGGCTCTGAAGGAAGGACCGCTGCTGAATAAGGGGGGTGAGTGGCGCCTCGAAGCTGACGCAGCTGTCTGTCTCGTCTGTGAGTGACAGGACATCCAGAGAGTCCAGACTACTGTAGCACGTCCCCCCGCGGAGAAGCGCAGACTCAACGATACGCTCAAACGTCGAGCTGAAGCCGTCCTTGTTGTCCACCGTGTTCTTCTCCCTCTCGCCCTCTTCCTCATCTTCCTCTTCCTCCCTCTCTATGACCACAACATGCTCCACGATGCGTTCAAACACAGAGCTGAAACTGTCCTGGTTACCTCTCCCATCCCCATCCCCCTCCTCCTCCTCCTCCTCCTCCTCCTCCTCCTCCTCCTCCTCTTCCTCCACCTCTGTGTCCGCCAGCTCTACGGAACACTCGAAGGTGGAGCTGAACATGTCCAGGTGTTCCTGGATGACCTCTACTAAGCCGCATCCTTCTACCTCATCTTCATCCTCTTCATCATCCTCCTCTTCATGCCCTTCGATTCCGTTCTCAGGTCCTATCCCGTTCTCCAGCCTGTATGGAGAACATGGAGTATCATCAGAATACAACTTTTATAAAACAGCTACATATTAAACTACACACTCACCCTCCGCATTAACACACTCATCTCAGTCTGTTGACAGATGTTCTATAAATGATCTGACCTATACATTCACTCATGACCACACTGGTCAAGGTCTGCTCATGTCTGTTGTACTGACCTGATTATGTCCAGAGACTGCGGTGGGTCTGGTAAGTCCTGGTCCTCTTCCTGGTTCTCAGGTGGTGGTGGTGTTAACTCCTCCTCCTCCTCCTCTCCTTCCTCCTCCTCCTCACAGCTGGGCTTGCAGGCTGGTTCTGCCTCATATGTGGCCTCTGTGTTCATGTTATCCCCCTCCTTCTCCACCTCCTCCACTCTCTCTAGTTCTCCATCCGTCTGACCATCCTCTGAATCTATCCTCTCATCCCCCAGCCCATCTTCTTCATCACTTGTCTCTGCCATACTCTCTCTCTCTTCATGCACCTCTCCTTCTCCCTGCATCACTTGTTCCACTCCCTCACCTACCTCATCACCCTCTCTCTTTCCACTTTCCCCACCTTCTCTTTCTCCGTGTACTTCCCCTTCTACCGTAACACTTCCCTCCCCTTCCTCCTCATTGGTCGCCTCTATCCCCTCCACCTTCACCTCCAGACCTAGCCCCTCCAGCCCTTGGTCTGTGGCTGACTCCTCTGAAGGGTGAGCTGGGGTCACCCCCTGGATGTCTGGGGGTGTAGTGGGTTCAGTCTGGCGTGGTCCCTGCCCCTCCTGGGTCATGGTGCCTGGTTGTGGGGGGGGGTCGTCTGGGGCCAGGGGGAGGCAGTGAGCTCTGGATCCAGGACCAGGGAGGACAGACCGTCTTGGGGAGAGAGACAGAGGGGGAGAAAGGAAGCACAGGTGAAAAAGAGAAGAGAATTTAAGAAAAAGAGAGACAGAAGGGAGGGGGGGGGGTGGGAGGGAGGTGGAGGGAGGGGGGGGGTTGCTGTCTGATACAGTTCATTTCATTACTCTTAGCCTTAATTGTAATATAGAGGTCACCTTGGACAGAATCCCACCTGTACTTGTGTGGGTGGGTGTGTGTGTGTAGGTGGGTGGGTGGGTGTGTACATGCTTGCCTGAGTGTCTATGCGTGTGTCTGGAACACTATGTCCTCTAAACCAGATGAGTCCAGAAGAAACAGAAAAAGAGGCCAGAAGAAGGAGTGCGAAAGAGAGAGAGTGAAGGAAGATAATTTTAAAGCCCCTGCAGATCCATGCCAAAAGGATCCCTCTTACAGAGTCATATTTTATCCAGAGCAGCAGGCCTTTAATCCACACAGCTGCTCCTCTATCTCACATCACATACCACATTACATCTCACATCTCACATCACATTACATCTCACATCAAATCTCACATCACATTACATCTCACATCACATCACATCACATTACATCTCACATCACATTACATCACACATCTCACATCACAGCTCACATCACATTACAACTCACATCACATCTCACGTATCACATCTCATCTCACATGACATCTCACATATCACATCTCACATCACTCATTCACTGCTTTATTTCTCCTCTTTTCACAGCTGAATGGCCATCACAAACCACCCAGGTGAAGTGCCCTGCTCTGGGGTCCAGATGCTGAAAGTCCACTGGGGCTTTAAACCTGCAACCTTCTGGACATCAGGCACTGGTTCCTATTGGAATATCAGCTGGAGATTGGGCAGCGAGTCTCACTCTTCATTGGTCTGGGTTGTGCTTCATTGGGCTGGTAGTATCACCAGCATACGATAATGTAGGAAATGTATTATTGGACTGTAATAATGTGATTTTGGACTTTTATTTTGGCAGTCAGTGTACCTGTTATTGTTTGGTGTTAACGCAATTGGTTACTGCACAGAGAACAAGGCTTTTGGAACAAAGAACTCTTCCTGAAATGAGAGTAGATTTTGGAGGAGCCGCCATTCCATCTTCCCATTTATTGTTTTTAATAAAGACGAAGTCTCTGTGCGCAGACGTCACATTGTCTGCTGATTCATCAGCATTAAAACTTCAGGCTAGGGTCTATTTTTCTCCATTTCCGCCTGACCTACGTGCCCAAAGTAAACTGCCTGTTGCTCAGGCCCTGAAGCCAGGATATGCATATAATTGGTACCATTGTAAAGAAAACACTCTGAAGTTCGTAGAAATGTTCAAATAATGTAGGAGAGCATAACACAATAGATATGCTAGGAGGAAATCCAAAGAAAAACCAATTGGATTTTTTTTTTGGAGAGCCCTTGCTCTTCCAATGGAATGTATAGGGAAACAATTAAATA
>NC_088243.1:76543741-76623741 GCF_036934945.1 Oncorhynchus masou masou | reverse complement strand
CTACTACTGAAATCTACTACTGAGAACTGCTACTGAGAACTAGTACGGAGAACTACTACTGAGAACTAGTCCTGAGAACTAGTACTGAGGAATGCTACTGAGAACTGCTAATGAGAACTACCACTGAAATCTACTACTGATAACTACTACTGAGAATTTTTACTGAGAACTGCCATTTAGAACTGCCACTGAGAACTACTACTGAGATCCACTACTAAGAACTACTGCTGAGAATTACGACTGAGAACTACTGCTGAGAACTGCCACTGAGAACTACCGCTGAGAACTACCGCTGAGAACTACCGCTGAGAACTACCGCTGAGAACTGCCACTGAGAACTACGACTGAGAACTGCCACTGAGAACTACCACTGATAACTGCCACTGAGAAATACCACTGAGAACTGCCACTGAGAACTACCACTGAGAACTGCCACTGAGAACTACCGTTGAGAACTACCGCTGAGAACTACTACTGCAATCTACTACTCAGACCTACTACTGAGATCTACAACTAATAACTACTACTGAGATCTGCCACTGAGAACTACTACTGCAATCTACTACTGATAACTACTACTGAGATCTACAACTGAGAACTACTACTGAGATCTGCCACTGAGAACTACTACTGCAATCTACTACTGATAACTACTACTGAGATCTGCCACTGAGAACTACTACTGAATATATACTACTAAGAACTACTACTGAGATCTACAACTGAGAACTGCTACTGAGAACTGCTACTGAGAACTACTACTGCAATCTACTACTGATAACTACTACTGAGATCTACAACTGAGAACTACTACTGAGAACAACTACTGAGAGCTGCTACTGAGAACTACTACTGCAATCTACTACTGATAACTACTACTGAGATCTACAACTTAGAACTACAACTGAGAACTGCTACTGAGAACTACTACTGAGACCTACTACTGAGATCTACAACTGATAACTACTACTGCAATCTACTACTGAGAACTACTTCTGAGATCTACAACTGAGAACTGCTACTGAGAACTGCTACTGAGAACTACTACTGAGAGCTGCTACTGAGAACTACTACTGAGAACTACTACTGAGAACTACTACTGAGAACTACGACTGAGAACTGCCAATTTGAACTACTACTGAAATTTACTACTGAGAACCTCTACTGAGAAATGCTACTGAGAACTGCCACTGAGAACTGCTCCTGAGAACTACTACTGAGAGCTGCTACTGATAACTACTACTGAGATCTGCCACTGAGAACTACTACTGAGAACTACTACTGCAATCTACTACTGATAACTACTACTGAGATCTACAACTTAGAACTACTACTGAGAACTGCTACTGAGAACTTCTACTGAGACCTACTACTGAGATCTACAACTGATAACTACTACTGAGATCTGCCACTGAGAACGACTACTGCAATCTACTACTGATAACTACTACTGAGATCTACAACTGAGAACTACTACTGAGAACAACTACTGAGAGCTGCTACTGAGAACTACTACTGCAATCTACTACTGATAACTACTACTGCAATCTACTACTGAGAACTACTTCTGAGATCTACAACTGAGAACTGCTACTGAGAACTGCTACTGAGAATTACTACTGAGAGCTGCTACTAAGAACTACTACTGAGAACTACGACTGAGAACTGCCAATTTGAACTACTACTGAAATTTACTACTGAGAACCTCTACTGAGAAATGCTACTGAGAACTGCCACTGAGAACTACTACTGAAATCTACTACTGAGAATTGCTACTGAGAACTAGTACGGAGAACTACTACTGAGAACTAGTACTGAGAACTAGTACTGAGGAATGCTACTGAGAACTGCTAATGAGAACTACCACTGAAATCTACAACTGATAACTACTACTGAGAATTTTTACTGAGAACTACCACTTAGAACTGCCACTGAGAACGACTACTGAGATCCACTACTAAGAACTAATGCTGAGAATTACGACTGAGAACTACTGCTGAGAACTGCCACTGAGAACTACCGCTGAGAACTACTACTGAGATCTGCCACTGAAAACTACTACTGAGACCTACTTCTGAGATCTACAACTGAGAACTGCTACTGAGAACTGCTACGGAGAACTACTACTGAGAGCTGCTACTGAGACCTACTACTGAGAACTACTACTGAGAACTGCGACTGAGAACTGCCAATTTGAACTACTACTGAAATCTACTACTGAGAACTGCTACTGAGAACTAGTACGGAGAACTACTACTGAGAACTAGTACTGAGAACTAGTACTGAGGAATGCTACTGAGAACTGCTAATGAGAACTACCACTGAAATCTACTACTGATAACTACTACTGAGAATTTTTACTGAGAACTACCATTTAGAACTGACACTCAGAACTACTACTGAGATCCACTACTAAGAACTACTGCTGAGAATTACGACTGAAAACTACTGCTGAGAACTGCCACTGAGAACTACCGCTGAGAACTACCGCTGAGAACTACCGCTGAGAACTACCGCTGAGAACTGCCACTGAGAACTACGACTGAGAACTGCCACTGAGAACTACCACTGATAACTGCCACTGAGAAATACCACTGAGAACTGCCACTGAGAACTACCACTGAGAACTGCCACTGAGAACTACCATTGAGAACTACCTCTGAGAACTACTACTGCAATCTACTACTCAGACCTACTACTGAGATCTACAACTAATAACTACTACTGCAATCTACTACTGAGAACTACTTCTGAGATCTACAACTGAGAACTGCTACTGAGAACTGCTACTGAGAACTACTACTGAGAGCTGCTACTGAGAACTACTACTGAGAACTACTACTGAGAACTACTACTGAGAACTACGACTGAGAACTGCCAATTTGAACTACTACTGAAATTTACTACTGAGAACCTCTACTGAGAAATGCTACTGAGAACTGCTACTGAGAACTACTACTGAGAGCTGCTACTGATAACTACTACTGAGATCTGCCACTGAGAACTACTACTGAGAACTACTACTGCAATCTACTACTGATAACTACTACTGAGATCTACAACTTAGAACTACTACTGAGAACTGCTACTGAGAACTTCTACTGAGACCTACTACTGAGATCTACAACTGATAACTACTACTGAGATCTGCCACTGAGAACGACTACTGCAATCTACTACTGATAACTACTACTGAGATCTACAACTGAGAACTACTACTGAGAACAACTACTGAGAGCTGCTACTGAGAACTACTACTGCAATCTACTACTGATAACTACTACTGCAATCTACTACTGAGAACTACTTCTGAGATCTACAACTGAGAACTGCTACTGAGAACTGCTACTGAGAACTACTACTGAGAGCTGCTACTGAGAACTACTACTGAGAACTACTACTGAGAACTACGACTGAGAACTGCCAATTTGAACTACTACTGAAATTTACTACTGAGAACCTCTACTGAGAAATGCTACTGAGAACTGCCACTGAGAACTACTACTGAAATCTACTACTGAGAACTGCTACTGAGAACTAGTACGGAGAACTACTACTGAGAACTAGTACTGAGAACTAGTACTGAGGAATGCTACTGAGAACTGCTAATGAGAACTACCACTGAAATCTACTACTGATAACTACTACTGAGAATTTTTACTGAGAACTACCACTTAGAACTGACACTCAGAACTACTACTGAGATCCACTACTAAGAACTACTGCTGAGAATTACGACTGAAAACTACTGCTGAGAACTGCCACTGAGAACTACCGCTGAGAACTACCGCTGAGAACTACCGCTGAGAACTACCGCTGAGAACTGCCACTGAGAACTACGACTGAGAACTGCCACTGAGAACTACCACTGATAACTGCCACTGAGAAATACCACTGAGAACTGCCACTGAGAACTACCACTGAGAACTGCCACTGAGAACTACCATTGAGAACTACCTCTGAGAACTACTACTGCAATCTACTACTCAGACCTACTACTGAGATCTACAACTAATAACTACTACTGCAATCTACTACTGAGAACTACTTCTGAGATCTACAACTGAGAACAGCTACTGAGAACTGCTACTGAGAACTACTACTGAGAGCTGCTACTGAGAACTACTACTGAGAACTACTACTGAGAACTACTACTGAGAACTACGACTGAGAACTGCCAATTTGAACTACTACTGAAATTTACTACTGAGAACCTCTACTGAGAAATGCTACTGAGAACTGCCACTGAGAACTGCTACTGAGAACTACTACTGAGAGCTGCTACTGATAACTACTACTGAGATCTGCCACTGAGAACTACTACTGAGAACTACTACTGCAATCTACTACTGATAACTACTACTGAGATCTACAACTTAGAACTACTACTGAGAACTGCTACTGAGAACTTCTACTGAGACCTACTACTGAGATCTACAACTGATAACTACTACTGAGATCTGCCACTGAGAACGACTACTGCAATCTACTACTGATAACTACTACTGAGATCTACAACTGAGAACTACTACTGAGAACAACTACTGAGAGCTGCTACTGAGAACTACTACTGCAATCTACTACTGATAACTACTACTGCAATCTACTACTGAGAACTACTTCTGAGATCTACAACTGAGAACTGCTACTGAGAACTGCTACTGAGAACTACTACTGAGAGCTGCTACTGAGAACTACTACTGAGAACTACTACTGAGAACTACGACTGAGAACTGCCAATTTGAACTACTACTGAAATTTACTACTGAGAACCTCTACTGAGAAATGCTACTGAGAACTGCCACTGAGAACTACTACTGAAATCTACTACTGAGAACTGCTACTGAGAACTAGTACGGAGAACTACTACTGAGAACTAGTACTGAGAACTAGTACTGAGGAATGCTACTGAGAACTGCTAATGAGAACTACCACTGAAATCTACTACTGATAACTACTACTGAGAATTTTTACTGAGAACTACCACTTAGAACTGCGACTGAGAACTACTACTGAGATCCACTACTAAGAACTACTGCTGAGAATTACGACTGAGAAGTACTGCTGAGAACTACCGCTGAGAACTACCGCTGAGAACTACCGCTGAGAACTGCCACTGAGAACTACCACTGAGAACTGCCGCTGAGAACTACCGCTGAGAACTGCCACTGAGAACTACCGCTGAGAACTACCGCTGAGAACTACCGCTGAGAACTACCACTGAGAACTACCACTGAGAACTACCGCTGAGAACTACCACTGAGAACTGCCACTGAGAACTACCGCTGAGAACTACCGCTGAGAACTACCGCTGAGAACTACCACTGAGAACTGCCACTGAGAACTACCGCTGAGAACTACCGCTGAGAACTACCGCTGAGAACTACCGCTGAGAACTACCGCTGAGAACTACAGCTGAGAACTACCGCTGAGAACTACCACTGAGAACTACTCCTGTTAGTGTGTCTGTATGTCAGTCAGTCTGTCATTCAGTCTGTCTCATCGTTTGTTATTGCTTTTCTTTTCCCCTTCTTTAATCTTTGTCTTTGACTACTACTAAGATGAGTGTGTGTTTTTGTCTTTCTTGTCCCCCTCTATCTCTCCCCTCTCACAGTAAGAACACCACATCACATACTGCAGTCATTCTGGATCTACCAAATGACCTACTAACCCTTTATATGCATGCCACTGCACTGCAGCCAACACACACACACACACACACGCACACACACACGCACGCACGCACGCACGCACGCACGCACACACACACACACACACACACACACACACACACACACACACACACACACACACACACACACACACACACACACACACACACACACACACACACACACACACACACACACACACACACACAATGCAGTAGACTATGCTATGCTGGCTGGGTGACAGTCTTTTCTTCCCCAGCACCGACATGTCACTGGTTCTTAAGGTTCTTAACGCAGACGAATACTAACCATCCTACTATCCACTATGGCCCAGTGAACCGTGCAAATCAGCATCTCACAAATCACCCCGATAAGTCACTTCTAGTGCATCAATGTCAGACGTCTTGTTGCACTGTGTCATTATATGGCTTTGCAATGACTTCATCAAATTCATTCCCTGGCATCAATCTTAGTTATAACACCAATACTATTTTTTTTATTTGTTGCTTATTCACTTTTTTTCTAAAAAATATACGGGAAAAGGAGGATGAGACGAGAGTGGGGAGAGAGAGAGAGAGAGAGAGAGAGAGAGGGAAAGAAAGAAAGAAAGAACGCATGTTCGGCGGCGTCTTATGTCTGTGGGCTGGCTGGTGCAAGGGTGTCTGGATGTCTGACGCCTCGATTCTCAGGCTGAAATCATTTGCGAGAAAATAAGCACTTGCTTCGAGAGAGACGTTTAACAATATGTCTCTAAAACAAACGTTTATTCAAATGAGCCCACGTTTTCAGGACAGGATAATTGACGTCCCAATAAGCGTTATTAAATGGATTTAGACTAGACGAGTAAAGCCTATAATTAAGATAACAATGGCTCATGGTTCAGGGGTGAGAGGACTGTTAACAGGCACCTGTTTCAAACCATCCATCTCTTGCGGGACTGAAAGCACAGTGCAAACCTCCAAGCCACACTCACGAAATGTGTGCCCTCGAATAGCATAGAAATACCGAAACACAGCACAGACTACTCACATAGGCTACACATACTTGAACTATCTCATTCACACACACAGAGCAGGAGCACAGCATAGATGTAGTGATATTCTCCCAACATCCTTCAGCAGTAACCATGACAACAGGATGGTTGAGAGACTGCTCGCAGTTAAATGAGGCCGGTACTTTTCTTTTCCTCTCCAAAATAGACCTTGGTCGCTTTTGATGATCAACTCACTTGTCCTCCTAAAAGCGGAAAAGCTTTATTTCTCCCCTTGCCCATTTAAGGGGAGACACCCCCCACCCCATTCACCACCACAAAACCCCGTGGTCCACACACTGCATAGGATATTATGGACAAACAGAGAGCGTCCGAGACCCCCACCGTTACAAGGGCAGTATGAAACATACATCCCCTTCTACTCTCCTTTATGCATTTGTGTCCTGGTACAAGGACAGGGATTTTGGAGAGAAAGCCTTTCAATGATCCCATTCAATCGGATTCCAGATGTATTAATCGGATAGCTATGCTATATAGGATTTGGTTATTTATTGAATTAAATGATTTGTGCATGCGAAATCTATCTATAGCCTAGCTATAATAATATTAAACCCACAACAATATCAGTCATTCCATATCGCACTCACCAATAAAATGCGTTGAATCAAAGGTACCCTGAAAAGTCTGTTCTGCACCACAGGTTCGGGTTGTTTTCTCTCTCTGCCCATCCATCCACGCGGGAGAACATATAGACCAGTGGTCTGTTTTGTCCACGTCGTGCGGCGTCCTTCCCGACTGGTACCCTGCCTAGTCTGCGCTGCAAGCAACTCCTCGCCGCACGAGTGTTGGCGGTACAGTAGGCTAGTCTCGCTAGGTCCAGCCGGCGGGAAACGAGTAGACCGATTGCGCGTGGATGGGGGCGTGTGTGTGTGTGTGTGTGTGTGTGTGTGTGTGTGTGTGTGTGTGTGTGTGTGTGTGTGTGTGTGAGCGATCTAAGCGGATGGGCTGTCACGTCCCTCTCCTCCACTACTGCTGCACGCAAGGAGCATCTCTATCCAATAAGTGTTCTGAGGCTCGCGGGCAGTGTGGGACTGTCTGTCTCTCGGTTCTGTTGGTATCCGTAATGATTCGATTTACCACTAACTCAGGATGAAGAGGAGGTTTGGCTTACATACAAATACTATTTTTCAGTAATTTGGCTGTAGCTTACCTGAGGAAAAGGGCCTTTATCCCAGTACATTTATTCCAGTGTTTTATGCCAGTGTCTTCATCCCAGTGCCTTTATCCCAGTGCCTTATACCAGTGCCAGCAGCATACCATCCTGCATCACACTGCTGGCTTGCCTCTGAGGCCTAGCAAGACTGGTCCCCGGATGGGAGACCAGATGCTGCTTGAAGTGGTGTTGGAGGGCCAGTAGGAGGCACTCTTTCCTCTGGTCTACAAAACAATATCCAAATGCCCCATGGAAGTGATTGGGGACATTGCCCTGTGTAGGTTGCTGTTTTCCAGATGGGACATGAAACAGGTGTCCTGACTCTCTGTGGTCACTAAAGATACCATTGCACTTATCGTAGGGGTGCTAACCCTGGTGTCCTGGCTAAATTCCCAATCTGGCCCTCATACCATCATGGCCACCTAATCATCCCGAGCTTCCAATTGGCTACTTCATCCCCCCTCCTCTCTCCTGTAACTATTCCCCAGATCGTTGCTGTAAAGAATGTGTTCACAGTCAACTTACCTGGTAAAATCAATATATTTATCACAGTGTCAGCATATCAACAGAGATGACACATGCACTGGCAGATTATGTAAATCAGTATAGGCTACATGGATATTTGATATGGTTTCTGTAAAACAGATGTTGCAGGCAGCTGTTGTGTAACCAAAGGATGAAAAAAAATGATGAGGGTTTCTATTTTATTATAACAATAAAATATTTCACTATCAAATACCATGTTATAGGAAGTATATTTTATCTCAAAAGCATTATCGGTATCTCCCATTGACTCAGACCGAGGCCTACCTGCAGCATAAATTGACAAGACTGAGGAGAATTGAGTTAAAACAACTTTTGACCCCTCCTGTGGTGTCATGGGATGTCATTAAATGTTTGTTCTCAGATGGATGTGTTGCGTAATACCTGTGACAGACAGGAGGGTTCAAAGTTCATGGGAAGGAACACTTTGGTCACAGTTTCACTGAGGAAAGTTGAGGTGCTTTTATCTATGCTTTAGGTAGCTGGTACTTACATCATCTCGGCACCCAGAACCAAATTAGCTAAGGTTGTGGGAAGATACTAGTCTGCATGAAAAGGATGTTGTTTTCGCTTTCCTGCAAGAGAATAAGCTTGTAGGAGAAGAACAGCACAGGTAATGTGTGGTTCAGTTAGTAAGATTGTGGCACCAGCAACACCAAGGTCATTGAGTAATTTCCCGTATGGATTATATGTGTATATGTAACATTTCTGCTCTCACTGTACTGTAAGTCACTTGGGAGAAAAGCATCATCTAACTGACATTATATTATTATTTAACACAATTACTGGAAGACAAAAGCATAATCTAACTGACATTATATTGTTATTTAACACAATTACTGGAAGACGAAAGCATAATCTAACTGACATTATATTGTTATTTAACACAATTACTGGAAGACGAAGCATCATCTAACTGACATTATATTGTTATTTAACACAATTACTGGAAGACGAAAGCATCATCTAACTGACATTATATTGTTATTTAACACAATTACTGGAAGACGAAGCATCATCTAACTGACATTATATTGTTATTTAACACAATTACTGGAAGACGAAAGCATCGTCTAACTGACATTATATTGTTATTTAACACAATTACTGGAATTTAACACAATTACTGGAGGTCGAAAGCATCATCTAACTGACATTATATTGTTATTTCACACAATTACTGGAAGATGAAAGCATCATCTAACTGACATTATATTGTTATAACACAATTACTGACGAAACATCATCTAACTGACATTATATTGTTATTTAACACAATTACTGGAAGATCTAAAGCATCATCTAACTGACATTATATTGTTATTTAACACAATTACTGGAAGACGAAAGCATCATCTAACTGACATTATATTGTTATTTAACACAATTACTGGAAGGCGAAAGCATCATCTAACTGACATTATATTGTTATTTAACACAATTACTGGAAGACGAAAGCATCATCTAACTGACATTATATTGTTATTTAACACAATTACTGGAAGACGAAAGCATCATCTAACTGACATTATATTGTTATTTAACACAATTACTGGAAGACGAAAGCATCATCTAACTGACATTATATTGTTATTTCACACAATTACTGGAAGATGAAAGCATCATCTAACTGACATTATATTGTTATTTCACACAATTACTGGAAGACGAAAGCATCATCTAACTGACATTATATTGTTATTTAACACAATTACTGGAAGATCTAACTGACATTATATTGTTATTTAACACATCTGGAAGACTAAAGCATCTATCTAACTGACATTATATTGTTATTTCACACAATTACTGGAAGATCTAAAGCATCATCTAACTGACATTATATTGTTATTTAACACAATTACTGGAAGACGAAAGCATCATCTAACTGACATTATATTGTTATTTAACACAATTACTGGAAGACGAAAGCATCGTCTAACTGACATTATATTGTTATTTAACACAATTACTGGAAGATGAAAGCATCATCTAACTGACATTATATTGTTATTTAACACAATTACTGGAAGACGAAAGCATCATCTCACTGACATTATATTGTTATTTCACACAATTACTGGAAGACGAAAGCATCATCTAACTGACATTATATTGTTATTTAACACAATTACTGGAAGACGAAAGCATCATCTAACTGACATTATATTGTTATTTCACACAATTACTGGAAGACGAAAGCATCATCTAACTGACATTATATTGTTATTTAACACAATTACTGGAAGACAAAAGCATCATCTAACTGACATTATATTGTTATTTAACACAATTACTGGAAGGCAAAGCATCGTCTAACTGACATTATATTGTTATTTAACACAATTACTGGAAGACGAAAGCATCGTCTAACTGACATTATAATGTTATTTAACACAATTACTGGAAGGCGAAAGCATCATCTAACTGACATTATATTGTTATTTAACACAATTACTGGAAGACGAAAGCATCATCTAACTGACATTATATTGTTATTTAACACAATTACTGGAAGACGAAAGCATCATCTCACTGACATTATATTGTTATTTCACACAATTACTGGAAGACGAAAGCATCATCTAACTGACATTATATTGTTATTTAACACAATTACTGGAAGACGAAAGCATCATCTAACTGACATTATATTGTTATTTCACACAATTACTGGAAGACGAAAGCATCATCTAACTGACATTATATTGTTATTTAACACAATTACTGGAAGACAAAAGCATCATCTAACTGACATTATATTGTTATTTAACACAATTACTGGAAGACGAAAGCATCATCTAACTGACATTATAATGTTATTTAACACAATTACTGAAAGACGAAAGCATCGTCTAACTGACATTATATTGTTATTTAACACAATTACTGGAAGGCGAAAGCATCGTCTAACTGACATTATATTGTTATTTAACACAATTACTGGAAGACGAAAGCATCATCTAACTGACATTATATTGTTATTTAACACAATTACTGGAAAACGAAAGCATCGTCTAACTGACATTATATTGTTATTTAACACAATTACCGGAAAACGAAAACATCATCTAACTGACATTATATTGTTATTTAACACAATTACTGGAAGACGAAAGCATCGTCAATCTATATTACACTAGAAAGGATGACTTAGAAGGCTTGGATGACTTCACTGGCTGACAACACGAGGTTGAGGATTGGCTAATATATAGGTAGCCGGAACCAATAATGTCTTTGCCATAGGAGTAGACATCCCATCCCTCCCTCTATGCCATCCCTCACTCTCTCTCTCCATCTCCCTCCCTTCCAAACACCTGCATTAGTGACGCCCAGCCAAAAAGTAGAACAAGGCTTCGTTCAGAAAGGCAAAGTTGTGTGACGTTTAAAGTTGTGTGACGTTCACCTGAAGAATTAGCATTGTCCTTGCAACACCCTTTAAAGTGTCTCACTTTAGTTCTATGGGCACTTCTCAAGGCCATGTTCAAGAGCAGCTGTACTTTGCAGCATTCTGCAACCGCACATTATATTCTGCTTTAGTCTGTTTCCCTTTGTAAACGGTTCCAACCTGCGTATTGATCCTGGACGTACACCCACTCAGTGATGCTGCCAACCTCTCCAGTTTAATCTCATAGCCATCAGACACCTCGGCCAAGGAGGAACAGAGTAAACAATAAAACGCGATGGTGTTCCGTTTGGTTCAGTGGGTAGAGAATGCCACTTGCAATGCCAGGGTTGTGTGTTTGATTCCCTTGGGGGACCAGTGTGAAAAATGTATGCACTCATAACTGTAAGTCTCGTCTGCTCGATTAAAAAATGAAATGAATCATAGAGAGGATTGAATAAGAGATCCATCAGAGAGGAAATCTGATGGGTAGAGACAGAATTGAATAGGGTGAAGAATACTTGGTATTCATATAAAAAATATATGTATAGACGAGCTCTCCACAATGAATTTGAATAGAAAACGGGTAAAAATAGACTAGATCCTGCAACCATGGAGAGGTAAATACCTGTCTACTTATGGAATAATTATACTGATTAACATCTCAGTTTACTCACTTACTTATGGCGTTGCCTACTCCTGCTGATGAGCTTCTCAGATCATAGGAGGAAATACTATTTTGCTATATCTGGGATGCTGAACCTGACAAGACAAAGCATGCCCATCTATATAATGAATATGAACTGGGTGGGTTGAGATTATTACATGTACAAGTACTAAACTTCACACTATAATCTTCGCATATACAAAAGTTTTACTTGAACCCTAAATGGTTCTCAAGTCGATTACTAAGAAAAGCTCATCCGTTATATTGTAAAATGGAATGGTAGAGTTATGTCTTTCATGGAGTTAACAGAATTGTATGGGAAGGTCTGCTCAATCCAAGATTACAACCAATTGATTACAGCATTACCCCCAAAATAGAGGCAGGTGGCTGCGGGAGGAGGTAGGGAACTGGTCTGTCTGCCCAATATAAAGGATCAAAACTGGAATAAATCAAAAATAGCATACATAGGAAAGTATACCAGTTTCATTTGAGGACCAGGATGTTGACAGCTGTGCCATACAGATTGCAAAATAGTTGGGAAGAGATTTTTGATGTACCAATTCCATGGTACAGGGTGTATTAGTTGATGTATAAAACAATGCAAGATTCAAGACTTTGTGCTTTTCAGCTAAAATTATTGTACAGAAATCCGAAGAGGGTGGCCAGCAGAGATAGGTGGGATGGGCTGAGGGAAGCTAAGGGTTGGGATGTGAATTTGGAGGCAAGTGGGAGTGGAATTGCTAGGCGGTGGACAGAATGATGGTCAAAGATAAATGTATCAAAATAAAGTCAAAACAAAACAAAACAAAAAGCACATTTTATGACACTGAGGGGCAACGTTGTTACATCTAATGCCAGTTTGCCTGAGGCTGTTGCCATGCAGGTGTTTGTACGCATGTACACATGCATATACACACACTCTCATTCAAACGCACACACATGCACATACATGGACACACACACACATACATGGACACACACATGCACATACATGGACACACACACACATACATGGACACACACATGCACATACATGGACACACACACACATACATGGACACACACATGCACATACACGGACACACACACACACATACATACATGTAAATAGTGCCATGCATGCACTCAAACATATTCAGTTGGCCTTGATGTCTTTTGTTTTTTGCATAGTTGTTTTCTGTTTTCCTTTGTCTTTGTCTTTTTTCTCTTTTGTTCATTTTGTTGGTTGTTTGGGTACAGGGGCTTGAGGGGGCTTGGGGGTTGGGAATTATTTTATTTTATTATGATAAAACAAATATCGGGAGAGGGGGACTGTGGAGGGGGGGGCGTCTCAGATGGTTGAGGGGCAGCCCTCGGGGGGCCTGTGGGGGGGGGGATCTTGGAGGGCTGGTGGCCTGGCGGTTGGGAGCTTGGGACAGTGGCTGATAGGCCGCTGGTTCTGGTCCCCGTTTTTGATGTTGTGGGAGATCTGTCGACGTGCCCTTGAGCAAGGCGTTGACCCTGGTTGCTCATGTGGGTCTCTATGGATGGGAGTCTGTTAGATGACTGAATGTAATGTAGATGTTGAGCGGCTTCACTGCAGGTAGATTGTATGTTTTATTATTCAATTAAAACCAATAGGTATAGGGTTAGCAGAGGACAGGTGCCTGCAGTATAAAGAGGGGAACATCCCCACTTCACAGACCCACTGATGCTATTCCAAATGGTACCCTATGGGCCCTGGTCAAAAGTAGTGCACTATAAAGGGACTAGGTTGCCATTTGAGATGCACACACTGTCAAGCCTGATTAATAATGAATTAGTGTCCCAGCTGCCCCTCCCCCTAAAACCAACCTGCATCCTGGGGGCTGGTGTGATAGAGGAGAATAGAGGTGTGTCACACAATGACCACTGATAAATCAAATCAAATTGTATTTGTCCCATGTGCCTAATATAACAGTGAAATGCTTACTTACAGGCCCTAACCAACAGTGCATTTTTAAAGTAGAAAAAAGACAGTGAAAAATAACAGTAGCGAGGCTATATACAGGCACCGGTTAGTCAGGCTAATTGAGGTAGTATGTGCATGTAGGTATGGTTAAAGTGACTATGCATATATGATAAACATAGAGTAGCAGTAGCATAAAAGAGGGGTGTGGGGGGCAATGCAAATAGTCCAGGTAGCCATTTGATGACCTGTTCAGGAGTCTTATGGCTTGGGGGTGAAAGCTGTTGGAATGCCTGTTGAGAAGCCTTTTGCCATGCGGTAGTAGAGAGAACATTCTATGACTGGTGTGTCTGGGGTCTTTGACAAGATAGACTATCTGTGTTAGGAATTGTGGTGTTGTAGTGGGAAAGGAGGGTGATAGTTTCATGTGTAGTTATGTAGTGTCGCTAACACTAACCATTACTCTTTGATCAAGCAACCTAAATGGGAGAGGGGGAGGGTTCCTAGACAGGGGATTCTGCGGTTCAGAATCACTGTTTGGCTACCACACTCCACTGTCTTTGTGTGTGCATGTAGCCAACACATACAGAGAGACTGCTGACTGGGCTGGAATTAGGTAAAGAAATCCTCCAAATGTGCATCGATCCAGTGTGCTTCCAGCTCCATGTCTGTCTGTCTCTGTCTGTCTGTCTGTCTGTCTGTCTGTCTGTCTGTCTGTCTGTCTGTCTGTCTGTCTGTCTGTCTGTCTGTCTGTATGTATGTCTGTCTGTCTGTCTGTCTGTCTGTCTGTCTGTCTGTCTGCCTACAGTGAGAGGGTTTGTGTGTATGTGTGTGACTACGTGTGTTTGTATCTTTGTCTCTGATCAGGGAGATTGTGAGTGTGTATGTGAGTGCTTACAGTGAGAAAGAGGAGGAATTACATTTAATAATATTGCAGTTTCATTTCCCTCCATATTGCAGTGACCTGCCGGGTGTGTCTTGGCCCAACGTTTGGACCTCTATAATTACCTAATCAGCACACATTACCAGCCAGTGTGAGAAGAGCTAATATGACAGACTCATCAGGAAAAGTGTGTGTGTGTCTGTGTGCGTGTGTGTGTGTGTGTGTGTGTCTCATCTGGGTCATTTTATTCAAAGGCGTGATGAGGGGCTACAGAAATATTCTCCTACGAGAGGTATGGTATTTCTTTGGTATTTTATTAGGATCCCCATTAGCTGTTGCCAAAGCGGCAGCTACTCTTCCTGGGATCCACACAAAACATGTAACATATTCAAGGACATACAGAGAACAGCTCAAGGACATACAGTAGAAGTCGGAAGTTTACATACACATAGGTTGGAGTCATTAAAACTCGTTTTTCCATCACTTCGTGCATGACACAAGTTATTTTTCCAACAATTGTTCATTATTTCACTTATAATTCACTGTATCACAATTCCAGTGGGTCAGAAGTTTACATACACTAAGTTGACTGTGCCTTTAAACAGCTTGGAAAATGTCAGAAAATTATGTTATGGCCTTAGAAGCTTCTGATAGGCTAATTGACATAATTTGAGTCAATTGGAGGTGTACCTGTGGATGTATTTCAAGGCCTACCTTCAAACTCAGTGCCTCTTTGCTTGACATCATGGAAAATTCCAAAAATTAACCAAGACCTAATTTCCAAATGACTGAAGGTACTACGTTCATCTGTACAAACAATAATACGCAAGTATAAACACCATGGGACCACGCAGCCGTCCTATTGCTCAGGAAGTAGACGTGTTCTGTCTCCTAGAGATGAATGTACTTTGGTGCGAAAAGTACAATACAATCCCAGAACAACAGCAAAAGACCTTGTGAAGATGCTGTGGGAAACAGGTACAAAAGTATCTATATCCACAGTAACAGGAGTCCTATATCGACATAACCTGAAAGGCCGCTCAGCAAGGAAGAAGCCACTGCTCCAAAACTGCCATTAAAAGCCAGACTATGTTTTGCAACTGCACATTGTCACATGGTGACAAAGATCATACTTTTTGGAGAAATGTCCTCTAGTCTGATGAAACAATAATAGAGCTGTTTGGCCATGATGACAATTGTTATGTTTGGAGGAAGAAGGGGGAGGCTTGCAAACCAAAGAACACCATCCCAACCGTGAAGTACCGGGGGTGGAAGCATCATGTTGTGGGGGTGCTTTGCTGCAGGAGGGACTGGTGCACTTCACAAAATAGATGGCATCATGCGGAAGGAAAATTACATGGATATATTGAAGCAACATCTCAAGACATTAGTCAGGAAGTTAAAGCTTGGTTGCAAATGGGTCTTCCAAATGAACAATGACCCAAAACAGATTTCCAAAGTTGTGGAAAAATAGCTTAAGGACAACAAAGTCAAGGTATTGGAGTGGCCATCACAAAGCCCTGTCGTCAATTTGTGGGCAGAACTGAAAAAGCATGTTCGAGCAAGGAGGCCTATAAACCTGACTCAGTTACATCAGCTCTGTCAGGAGGAATGGGCCAAAATTCACCCAATTTATTGTGGGAAACTTGTGGAAGGCTACCCGAAATGTTTGACACTGCAACGCTCGTCAGAAGAAGTGGACCAAGAGGTGCAAATTGGTACGTGTTCATGATTCTTTATTTAACCCGAACACCAAACAAAAGAACAACGAACGTCACATTCTGAAGGCTACACAGAGCAAACATAAAACAACATCCCACAACCTAAGGTGGAAAAACATGCTGTCTAAGCATGATTCCCAATAAGAGACAACGATAGACAGCTGTCCCTGATTGAGAACCATACCCGGCCAAAACATAGAAACACAAAACATATAAATAAAGAACAAAGAATGCCCACCCAAATCTCAAGCTGACCAAACCAAATACAGACATAAAAAGGCTCTCGAAGGTCAGGGCGTGACAGTACCCCCCCCACCCCAAAAGTGCGGACTCCAGCCGCAAAACCTGAATCTATAGGTGAGGGTCTGGATGGGCATCTATCCGCGGTGGCGGCTCTGGTGCGGGACGTAGACCCCGCTCCACCTCTGGCTCACCCCACTTTGGTGGCGCCTCTGGTACGGGGACCCTCGTCTCTGACCCTGGACTGGGGACCTTTGTTGCGGGCACCGGACTGGGGACCGTTGTCGCAGGCCCCGGACTGGGGACCCTTGTCGCGGGCCCCGGACTGGGGACCCTCGTTGCGGGCCCAGGACTGGGGACCCTCGTTGCGGGCCCTGGACTGGGAACCCTTGTTGCGGGCCCCGGACTGGGAACCCTCGTTGTGGGCCCAGGACTGGGGACCCTCGTTGAGGGCCCCGGACTGGGAACCCTCATTGCGGGCCCCGGACTCGTTGCGGGTCCGGACTGGGAACCCTCGTTGCGGGTCCCAGACTGGGAACCCTCGTTGCGGGCCCCGGACTGGATACCCTCGTTGCGGGCCCCAGACTGGGAACCCTCGTTGCGGGCCCAGGGCTGGGAACCCTCTTTGCGGGCCCAGGACTGGGAATCCTCGTTACGGGCACCGGACTGGGGATCCTCGTTGCAGGCCCCAGACTGGGGACCCTCGTTGCGGGCCCCGGGCTGGGAACCCTCGTTGCGGGTCCTGGACTGGAAACCCTCATTGTGGGCCCCGGACTGGGAACCCTCGTTGTGGGCCCCGGACTGGGAACCCTCGTTGCGGGCCTCGGACTGGGAACCTTCGTTGCGGGCCCCGGACTGGGGACCTTCGTTGCGGGTCCCAGACTGGGAACCCTCGTTGCGGGCCCGGACTAGAAACCCTTGTTGCGGGCCCCGGACTGGGAACCCTCGTTGCAGGCCCCAGACTGGGGACCCTCGTTGCGGGCCCCGGGCTGGGAACCCTCGTTGTGGGTCCCGGACTGGGAACCCTCATTGTGGGCCCCGGACTGGGAACCCTCGTTGCGGGCCTATGGTGGCAAAACATGATGCCTAAGTATGATTCCCAATCAGAGACAATGATAGACAGCTGTCCCTGATTGAGAACCATACCCGGCCAAAACATAGAAACACAAAACATAGAAATAAAGAACATAGAATGCCCACCCAAATCACACCCTGGCCAAACCAAATAGAGACATAAAAAGTCTCTCGAACGTCAGGGCGTGACAGACACAAGTTAAACATTTTTAAGGCAATGCTACCAAATACTTATTGACTGTATGTACACTTGTGACCCACTGGGAATGTGATGAAATAAATAAAAGCTGAAATAAATCATTCTCTCTACTATTATTCTGACATTTCACATTCTTAAAATAATGTAGTTGTCACGTACGTGAGGAGAGACGGACCAAGGCGCAGCGGATGTTGAGTTCCACATATTTATTAGAAAGTGAAACTTAGCAAGAACAAAACAATAAATCAATAAACTAACATCGAAACGTGACAACGTGGTGCACATGCAAAAAACACAAAATAATATCCCACAAACACAGGTGGGAAAAATGCTACCTAAATATGATCCCCAATTTGAGACAATGATTACCAGCTGCCTCTAATTGGGAATCATACAAATCACCATCACAGAAAAACAAACTAGAACACCACATAGAAATAATAAACTAGAACACCCCCAGTCACGTCCTGACCTACTACACCATAGAGAAACAAGGGCTCTCTATGGACAGGGCGTGACAGTGGTGATCCTAACTGACCTAAAACAGGGAATTCTTACTTGGTTTAAATGTCAGGAATTGTGATAAACTGAGTTTAGATGTATTTGGCTAAGGTGTATGTAAACTTCCGACTTCAGCTGTAACTACACCAATTTAAAAATTGCACACATAGCCTACATGTACATATCAATACATACAAGCAAACTATCTAGGTTTCCGTGTTAACGAGGTCTTTCCTTGCAGCACTCAACCACACAACTGGACAATAATCAAGATAAGGCCAAAATAGAGCCTGCAGGACTTGCTTTGTGGTGTTTAGTGTCATTTCTTTATTATGGACAGACCTCTCTCCATCTTTACAACCATTGAATCCATATGTTTTCACCATGACAGTTTACAATCTAAGGTAACAACAAGTAATTTAGTCTCTTCAACCTGTTCAACAGCCACACCATTTATTACCAGATTCAGCTGAGGTCTAGAACATAGGGAATGATTTGTACCAAATACAGTGCTATTAGTTTTAGAGATGTTCAGGACCAGTTTATAACTGGCCACCCATTCCAAAACAGACTGCAACTCTTTGTTAATGGCTTCAATGACTTCATTAGCTTTGGTTGCTGATGCGTATATGGTTGATTCAGCAGCATACATGGACACACATGCTCTGTTTAATGGCAGTGGCAGGTCATTGGTAAAAACAGAAAAGAGTAGAGTGCCTAGAGAGCTGCCATGCAGTACGCCACACTGTACATGTTTGATATTAGAGAAGTTTCCATTAAAGAAAACCCTTTGAGTTTTATTATATAGATAACTCTGAGTCCACGATATGACAGAGGTCGAAAAGCCATAAAACACAAGTTTTGTCAACAACAGGTTATGGTCAACAATGTCAATGGCTGCACTGAAATCTAACAGTAAAGCTCCCACAATTATTGTGATCAATTTCTTTCAATCAATCATCAGACATTTGTGTCAGTGCAGTACATGTTGGGTGCCTTTCTCTATAAGCATGCTGAAAGTCTATTGTTCATTTATTCACAGAGAAATAGCATTGTATTTGGTCAAAAACCATTTTTTCCCCAACAGTTTGCTAAGAGCTGGCAGCAAGCTGATAGGTTGGCTGTTTGAACCAGTAAAGGCTGCTTTACCACTCTTGGGTAGCGGAAATGACTTTGGCTTCCCTCCAGGCCTGAGGACAAAGGCTTTCCTCTAGGCTCAGATTAAAGATGACAGATAGGATTGGCTATAAGGTCAGCTACCATCCTCAGTAGCTTTCCATCTTAGTTGTCAATGCCAGGAGGTTTGTCATTATTGATTAATAACAATAATTTTTCCACCTCTCCCACACTAACTTTACAACTTGCAAATGCTTTTCTTTCATATATATATTTTTTTTAACAATGCATTTCCTACCTAAATTTGCCCACTTTAAATAAAGGTTCTTTATATCATTGATCTTGGCTTCATAATACAGTTTCTTCTTCTTTTTGTTGAGTTTAGTCACATCATTTCTCAATTTGCAGTAGGTCAGCCAGTCAGATGCGCAGCCAAACTTATTGCCACTCCTTTTGCCCCATCTCTTTCAACAATACAGTTTTTTAATTCCTCCAACAGTTCTAACAGTCAGTTTCGTAACAGGTGCATGTTTATCAATAATTTCAGCAATTTCATAAATTCATCAAGTGCAGCATCTGGATGTTACTTATTAATCACACTAGACCAATAAATATTTTTAACATCATCCACATAAGAGTCACAGCAGAATTGGGTACGGATACAGCTTTAGAACAAAGTTCTACAGTAGTAAAAATGTGATCAATACATGTGGATGATCTTGTTCCTGTAGTGTTTGTAAACACCTTGGTAGGTTGGTTAATAATCTGAACCAGATTACAGGCACTGGTTACAGTGAGATGCTTCCTCTTGAGCGGACAGCCTGATGAAAACCAGTCAATATTCAGGTTCAGAAAGAGAGAGAGAGAGAGAGAGAAAGAGAGAAAGAGAGAAAGAGAGAGAGAGAGAGAGAGAGAGAGAGAAAGAGAGAGAGAGAAAGAGAGAGACAGAGACAGAGACAGAGAAAGAGAGAGGACGGGAGGGAGAAATTCCTTAATTTGATCCTCAATTACTTTCACCTGTGTCAACTTCACAGAGCAAATAGTGCAGCCAATGAAAGTGAATAAAAAAACATAATTATCCCCAAATATATTGCAAAACGAGGGCAAGAAACAGGAAGAATGAATACAGGATGGTGAAGGTATTCACATAAAAATTGACAGAGAGAGAAAAAGCCAGTGATGTACAGTGAGACATAAAAGAGAGAAACACTGAGCGTGTGTGATTGGTTCAGCCAGGTCACCCGTGATACCAGTCAGTATTCAACGTCCATCCATGTATGAGGTTGTTGGGAGATGATGTGGAAACCGGCCACTAGGGGCAACAGTGAGCACTGTGACTTTCAAGTAGTTTTCGGTTTTGCGTCTGTCTCTGGTGCAAAAGGTTGAATGTTCGAATCCAGCGATAGAAAGTTGTTTTTGAGATTTTTGTTTTAAGCCTATCCCAAACCTTAACATTTACCTTAACCATTTGGAATTAATACTTAACCTTAAGATTTCAGGAATTAATGTCTAAACTTAACCCTAAACTTAAAAATGAGAAGTTAATGTTAAACACGTGTAGAACAACCTTGACATTTTACATTTGAGAAACATGGATGAACGCCTAATTCTGACGTGAGACTGTGAGAGCCAGTTGGACTGGTTATGTGGGTGTGCTTGCGTGTTTTGACAGAGACATACAGAGAGAGAGAGCATGCTGGTGACATTGCCAGCTGGTAGAAAGAGATGTATGTTTCTGACCATGTGTGTGTGTGTGTGTGTGTGTGTGTGTGTGTGTGTGTGTGTGTGTGTGTGTGTGTGTGTGTGTGTGTGTCTGTGTGTGAGAGTGAGTGTGTTTGTGTGAGTGGGTGTGTGTGCATGCGCCTGGATGTGTGTTTGTGTGTATCAGGCTGCTGCCCCTCTGGAGTGCCCAGGCTGAACAGCTCGGCGGGGGGGCGGGCGGGCGGGTGGGGGGGATGGGGGTGCCTCTGCCACGCAACCTGGTCACCATGGTAACAGCGTGGTCCCAATGCCTTCCTTCTGCTGTCATCAGCAGAACATAACAGATGTCATACAGAGGTCATAAGCTGTCATAAGCAGTCATAACAAAGTATTTTAGATGGTGTCTGTAGTGTAGTCAGGACATTTACTTTACTTAAGACATACCCAGACATGACTTGCTCTACAGGGATACTGATATAGGTCAGACATGGCTTCTCTGTAGGGATACTGATATAGGTCAGACATGACTTCTCTGTAGGAATACTGATATAGGTCAGACATGACTTGCTCTGTAGGGATACTGATATAGGCCAGACATGACTTGCTCTACAGGGATACTGATATAGGTCAGACATGACTTCTCTGTAGGGATACTGATATAGCTCAGACATGACTTCTCTGTAGGAATACTGATATAGGTCAGACATGACTTGCTCTGTAGGGATACTGAAATAGGCCAGACATGACCTGCTCTGTAGGGATACTGATATAGTTCAGACATGACTTGCTCTGCAGGGATACTGATATAGGTCAGACATGAATTGCTCTGCAGGAATACTGATATAAGCCAGATAATGACTTGCTCTACAGGGATACTGATATAGGTCAGACATGACTTGCTCTGTAGGGATAATGATATAGGCCAGACATGACTTGCTCTGCAGGGATACTGATATAGGTCAGACATGACTTGCTCTGTAGGGATACTGATATAGGTCAGACATGACTTGCTCTGTAGGGATACTGATATAGGCCAGGCATGACTTGCTCTGCAGGGATACTGATATAGGTCAGACATGACTTGCTCTGTAGGGATACTGATATAGGCCAGACATGACTTCTCTGTAGGGATACTGATATAGGTCAGACATGACTTCTCTGTAGGGATACTGATATAGGTCAGACATGACTTGCTCTGTAGGGATACTGATATAGGCCAGACATGATCTGCTCTGTAGGGATACTGATATAGTTCAGACATGACTTGCTCTGCAGGGATACTGATATAGGTCAGACATGAATTGCTCTGTAGGGATACTGATATAGGCCAGACATGACCTGCTCTGCAGGGATACTGATATAGGTCAGACATGACTTCTCTGTAGGGATACTGATATAGGCCAGACATGACTTGCTCTGCAGGGATACTGAAATAGGTCAGACATGACTTGCTCTGTAGGGATACTGATATAGGCCAGACATGACCTGCTCTGCAGGGATACTGATATAGGTCAGACATGACTTCTCTGTAGGGATACTGATATAGGTCAGACATGACCTGCTCTGCAGGGATACTGATATAGGTCAGACATGACTTCTCTGTAGGGATACTGATATAGGTCAGACATGACTTCTCTGTAGGGATACTGATATAGGTCAGACATGACTTCTCTGTAGGGATACTGATATAGGTCAGACATGACTTCTCTGTAGGGATACTGATATAGGTCAGACATGACTTCTCTGTAGGGATACTGATATAGGTCAGACATGACTTCTCTGTAGGGATACTGATATAGGCCAGACATGACTTCTCTGTAGGGATACTGATATAGGTCAGACATGACTTCTCTGTAGGGATACTGATATAGGTCAGACATGACTTCTCTGTAGGGATACTGATATAAGCCAGACATGATTTGCTCTACAGGGATACTGATATAGGTCAGACATGACTTCTCTGTAGAGATACTGATATAGGTCAGAAATGACTTGCTCTTCAGGGATACTGATATAGGTCAGACATGACTTTCTCTGTAGGGATACTGATATAGCTCAGACATGACTTCTCTGTAGCCTGTCAACTATGTGTCTATCTATCCCTGTTCTCTCCTCTCTGCACAGACCATACAAACGCTCCACACCGCGTGGCCGCGGCCACCCTAATCTGGTGGTCCCAGCGCGCACGATCCACGTGGAGTTCCAGGTCTCCGGTAGCCTCTGGAACTGCCGATCTGCGGCCAACAAGGCAGAGTTCATCTCAGCCTATGCCTCCCTCCAGTCCCTCGACTTCTTGGCACTGACTGAAACATGGATCACCACAGATAACACTGCTACTCCTACTGCTCTCTCTTCGTCCGCCCACGTGTTCTCGCACACCCGAGAGCTTCTGGTCAGCGGGGTGGTGGCACCGGGATCCTCATCTCTCCCAAGTGGTCATTCTCTCTTTCTCCCCTTACCCATCTGTCTATCGCCTCCTTTGAATTCCATGCTGTCACAGTTACCAGCCATTTCAAGCTTAACATCCTTATCATTTATCGCCCTCCAGGTTCCCTCGGAGAGTTCATCAATGAGCTTGATGCCTTGATAAGCTCCTTTCCTGAGGACGGCTCACCTCTCACAGTCCTGGGCGACTTTAACCTCCCCACGTCTACCTTTGACTCATTCCTCTCTGCCTCCTTCTTTCCACTCCTCTCCTCTTTTGACCTCACCCTCTCACCTTCCCCCCTACTCACAAGGCAGGCAATACGCTCGACCTCATCTTTACTAGATGCTGTTCTTCCACTAACCTCATTGCAACTCCCCTCCAAGTCTCCGACCACTACCTTGTATCCTTTTCCCTCTCGCTCTCATCCATCACTTCCCACACTGCCCCTACTCGGATGGTATCGCGCCGTCCCAACCTTCGCTCTCTCTCCCCCGCTACTCTCTCCTCTTCCATCCTATCATCTCTTCCCTCTGCTCATACCTTCTCCAACCTATCTCCTGATTCTGCCTCCTCAACCCTCCTCTCTTCCCTTTCTGCATCCTTTGACTCTCTAGTCCCCTATCCTCCAGGCCGGCTCGGTCCTCCACTCCCGCTCCGTGGCTCGACGACTCATTGCGAGCTCACAGAACAGGGCTCCGGGCAGCCGAGCGGAAATGGAGGAAAACTCGCCTCCCTGCGGACCTGGCATCCTTTCACTCCCTCCTCTCTACATTTTCCTCCTCTGTCTCTGCTGCTAAAGCCACTTTCTACCACTCTAAATTCCAAGCATCTGCCTCTAACCCTAGGAAGCTCTTTGCCACCTTCTCCTCCCTCCTGAATCCTCCTCCCCCTCCCCCCCTCCTCCCTCTCTGCAGATGACTTCGTCAACCATTTTGAAAAGAAGGTCGACGACATCCGATCCTCGTTTGCTAAGTCAAACGACACCGCTGGTTCTGCTCACACTGCCCTACCCTGTGCTCTGACCTCTTTCTCCCCTCTCTCTCCAGATGAAATCTCGCTTCTTGTGACGGCCGGCCGCCCAACAACCTGCCCGCTTGACCCTATCCCCTCCTCTCTTCTCCAGACCATTTCCGGAGACCTTCTCCCTTACCTCACCTCGCTCATCAACTCATCCCTGACCGCTGGCTACGTCCCTTCCGTCTTCAAGAGAGCGAGAGTTGCACCCCTTCTGAAAAAACCTACACTCGATCCCTCCGATGTCAACAACTACAGACCAGTATCCCTTCTTTCTTTTCTCTCCAAAACTCTTGAACGTGCCGTCCTTGGCCAGCTCTCCCGCTATCTCTCTCAGAATGACCTTCTTGATCCAAATCAGTCAGGTTTCAAGACTAGTCATTCAACTGAGACTGCTCTTCTCTGTATCACGGAGGCGCTCCGCACTGCTAAAGCTAACTCTCTCTCCTCTGCTCTCATCCTTCTAGACCTATCGGCTGCCTTCGATACTGTGAACCATCAGATCCTCCTCTCCACCCTCTCCGAGTTGGGCATCTCCGGCGCGGCCCACGCTTGGATTGCGTCCTACCTGACAGGTCGCTCCTACCAGGTGGCGTGGCGAGAATCTGTCTCCTCGCCACGCGCTCTCACCACTGGTGTCCCCCAGGGCTCTGTTCTAGGCCCTCTCCTATTCTCGCTATACACCAAGTCACTTGGCTCTGTTATAACCTCACATGGTCTCTCCTATCATTGCTATGCAGACGACACACAATTAATCTTCTCCTTTCCCCCTTCTGATGACCAGGTGGCGAATCGCATCTCTGCATGTCTGGCAGACATATCAGTGTGGATGACGGATCACCACCTCAAGCTGAACCTCGGCAAGACGGAGCTGCTCTTCCTCCCGGGGAAGGACTGCCCGTTCCATGATCTCGCCATCACGGTTGACAACTCCATTGTGTCCTCCTCCCAGAGCGCTAAGAACCTTGGCGTGATCCTGGACAACACCCTGTCGTTCTCAACTAACATCAAGGCGGTGGCCCGTTCATGCTCTACAACATCCGCAGAGTACGACCCTGCCTCACACAGGAAGCGGCGCAGGTCCTAATCCAGGCACTTGTCATCTCCCGTCTGGATTACTGCAACTCGCTGTTGGCTGGGCTCCCTGCCTGTGCCATTAAACCCCTACAACTCATCCAGAACGCCGCAGCCCGTCTGGTGTTAAACCTTCCCAAGTTCTCTCACGTCACCCCGCTCCTCCGCTCTCTCCACTGGCTTCCAGTTGAAGCTCGCATCCGCTACAAGACCATGGTGCTTGCCTACGGAGCTGTGAGGGGAACGGCACCGCAGTACCTCCAGGCTCTGATCAGGCCCTACACCCAAACAAGGGCACTGCGTTCATCCACCTCTGGCCTACTCGCCTCCCTACCACTGAGGAAGTACAGTTCCCGCTCAGCCCACAAAACTGTTCGCTGCTCTGGCCCCCCAATGGTGGAACAAACTCCCTCACGACGCCAGGACAGCGGAGTCAATCACCACCTTCCGGAGACACCTGAAACCCCACCTCTTCAAGGAATACCTAGGTTAGGAGTAAAGTAATCCTTCTCACCCCCCTTAAATGATTTAGATGCACTATTGTAAAGTGGCTGTTCCACTGGATGTCATAAGGTGAATTCACCAATTTGTAAGTCGCTCTGGATAAGAGCGTCTGCCAAATGACTTAAATGTAATGTAAATGTAGAGATACTGATATAGGTCAGAAATGACTTGCTCTTCAGGGATACTGATATAGGTCAGACATGACTTTCTCTTCAGAGATACTGATATAGGTCAGACATGACTTTCTCTGTAGGGATACTGAAATAGGTCAGACATGACTTGCTCTGTAGGGATACTGATATAGGTCAGACATGACTTGCTCTGTAGGGATACTGATATAGGCCAGACATGACCTGCTCTGCAGGGATACTGATATAGGTCAGACATGACTTCTCTGTAGGGATACTGATATAGGTCAGACATGACTTCTCTGTAGGGATACTGATATAGGTCAGACATGACTTCTCTGTAGGGATACTGATATAGGTCAGACATGACTTCTCTGTAGGGATACTGATATAGGACAGACATGACTTGCTCTGCAGGGATACTGATATAGGTCAGATATGACTTCTCTGTAGGGATACTGATATAGGTCAGACATGACTTTCTCTGTAGGGATACTGATATAGGTCAGACATGACTTTCTCTTCAGAGATACTGATATAGGTCAGACATGGCTTCTCTATAGGGATACTGATATAGGTCAGACATGGCTTCTCTATAGGGATACTGATATAGGTCAGACATGACTTCTCTGTAGGCATACTGATATAGGTCAGACATGGCTTCTCTATAGGGATACTGATATAGGTCAGACATGACTTGCTCTGTAGGGATACTGATATATGTCAGACATGACTTGCTCTGTAGGGATACTGATATAGGCCAGACATGACCTGCTCTGCAGGGATACTGATATAGGTCAGACATGACTTCTCTGTAGGGATACTGATATAGGTCAGACATGACTTCTCTGTAGGGATACTGATATAGGTCAGACATGACTTCTCTGTAGGGATACTGATATAGGTCAGACATGGCTTCTCTATAGGGATACTGATATAGGTCAGACATGACTTCTCTGTAGGGATACTGATATAGGTCAGACATGGCTTCTCTATAGGGATACTGATATAGGTCAGACATGACTTGCTCTGTAGGGATACTGATATAGGTCAGACATAACTTTCTTTTCAGAGATACTGATATAGGTCAGACATGGCTTCTCTATAGGGATACTGATATAGGTCAGACATGGCTTCTCTATAGGGATACTGATATAGGTCAGACATGGCTTCTCTATAGGGATACTGATATAGGTCAGACATGACTTCTCTGTAGGGATACTGATATAGGTCAGACATGGCTTCTCTATAGGGATACTGATATAGGTCAGACATGACTTGCTCTGTAGGGATACTGATATAGGTCAGACATAACTTTCTTTTCAGAGATACTGATATAGGTCAGACATGGCTTCTCTATAGGGATACTGATATAGGTCAGACATGGCTTCTCTATAGGGATACTGATATAGGTCAGACATGACTTCTCTGTAGGGATACTGATATAGGTCAGACATGGCTTCTCTATAGGGATACTGATATAGGTCAGACATGACTTGCTCTGTAGGGATACTGATATAGGTCAGACATGACTTCTCTGTAGGGATACTGATATAGGCCAGACATGACTTGCTCTACAGAGATACTGATACATATCTTCATTCTATTTCATGGATTGACAAAATGTTATAATATTGGCTATTAATAACAAAACCAGCACTTTCTCCACTTTTCAATAGTTTATATTTGTCTGTCTATTATTAACACAGAGTAAGCCCCAGTCTCTATTCCTGCCTGACAGCTCAGCACACAGATACAGATCTGATATCATAATTTGATCACTCTGTTGTAGCAGATCATTTTGTTGCGCAGCAGGAAATGTAAACTTGTACTGTACAGGTATCTGAGCTTTATAAAGGCTTCTAAAGTTTAGCATTTCCACTTTAAAATGTCATACTTGATTTGCCATAGCAAAAAATGTATCAACCCCTATGAAAATGTCCATAAATTAAAATCCACATATTAATTTACGTGTTTTGTTGCTGCAGGTTAATATTCCTGCTGTGAGCCACTGGTCAAATTAAGAGTACACACCGGTAGGTTATAGAAAAAGTTAGACCAGCACATTGCTAATTTCAATCTAATTGTAATCCAGCGTGAGGAGCCATGTCTCTGTATACGTCCCAAATGGATCCCTATGGCTCTGGACAAAAGTAGTGCACTATATAGGAAATAGGGTGCCAGTTGGAAGACAACCTGTGTGTTTGATCATCCCATTAAACATCATGTTGTCATGGTTACTGCCACTATGGTGGGAGAAACGTTTCTCCTCGAAATTTCCTTGATGATGTCACTAAATCAAATGGGCGGGCTTTAGTGGCGCCCGCTCAAATGCAAGTTGGGAAATCTAATCTGGTTCACTGACAATAAGAGTGCTCTCAGGTCTGACTGCCTGACTGCACCCGACTGTCTGACTGGGTGATGCAGTGGCCCTGCATCCGCTTATCATTGTCAGATCATTCCATTTCCTACAGAAAACTGTAATCAGATGTCAGATGCAGTGGCTTAATGGTTCAACGCTCCCCACATGTGTAGTACTGTACGCTTCTTTCTGTTCAGATACCACCATTGACATTTACAGTGAGATATTCTGACCAGCAGAGGATGCTAGGTATGCAGAGCATTCAGAAAGTATTCCGGCCCCTTAGACCTTTTACACATTTTCTAAAATGTATTAAATTGTTTATTTTTCTTCATCAATCTCCAAACAACACTCCATAATGGCAAAGTAAAAATTTTATTATTTTTTTTAAATAAAAAGCATCTGAAATATAACATTTACATAATTATTAAGACCATTAACTCAGTCGTTTGTTGAAGCACCTTTGGCAGCTAATACAGCCTCAAGTCTTGGGTATGACACTGCAAGCTTGGCACACCTGTATTTGCGGAGTTTCTTCAGTCCTTGCAGCTGAAAAATATCCCTACAGCATGATGCTGCCACCACCATGCTTCACCGTAGGGATGGTGCCAGGTTTCCTCCAGACGTGACACTTGGCATTCAGGCCAAAGAGTTCAATCTTGGTTTCATCAGACCAGAGAATCTTGTTCCTCGTGGTCTGAGAGTCCTTTGTGGTGCCTTTCGGCAAACTCCAAGAGAGCTGTTATGTGCCTTTTACTGAGGAGTGGCTTCTGTCTGGCCACTCTACCATAAAGGCCTGATTTGTGGAGTGCTGCAGAGATGGTTGTCCTTCTGGAAGGTTCTCCCACAGAGGAACTCTGGAGCTCTGTCAGAGTGACCATCGGGTTCTTGGTCACCTCCATGACCAAGGCCCTTCCTCCCCGATTGCTCAGTTTGGCCGGGCAGCCAGCTCTAGGAAGAGTCTTGGTGGTTCCAATCTTCTTCCATTTAAGAATGATGGAGGCCACTGTGTTCTTGGGGACCTTCAATGCTGCAGAACATTTTGGTACCCTTCCACAGATCTGTGCCTTGACACAATCCTGTCTCTGAGCTCTACGGACAATTCCTTCGACCTCATGGCTTGGCTTTTGCTCTGACATACACTGTCAACTCTGGGACTTTATATAGACAAGTGTGTGCCTTTCCAAATCATGTCCAATCAATTGAATTTACAAAAGGTGGACTCCAATCAAGTTGTCGAAAATTGTCAGTATTTCAGTTTTTTATTTGTAATACATTTGCCTGTAAGAACCTGTTTTCCCTTTGTCATTATGGGGTATTGTGTGTAGATTGATGAGGAAAATGATTATTTAATAAATTTTATAATAAGGCTGTAACATAACAAAACGTGGATAAAGTCAAGGGGTCTGAATACTTTCCGAATACATTGTATGTTGCAGTAGTACAGTAATCTGAAGTTCACTGTGAACACAACACACCACACCACACAACACAACACACCACACACCACACCACACACCACACACCACACACCACACACCACACACCACAACACACCACACACCACACAACACACCACACCACACAACACAACACACCACACACCACACACCACACCACACACCACAACACACCACACACCACACCACACACCACAACACACTACACACCACACCACACACCACACACCACACACCACACACCACACACCACACATCACAACAAACCACACCACACCACACAACAACACACCACACACCACACACCACACACCACAACACACCACACACCACACCACACACCACACACCACAACACACTACACACCACACCACACAACAACACACCACACACCACACACCACACACCACACACCACACACCACACACCACACACCACACACCACACATCACAACACCCCACAACAGACAACAGACAACACATCACACACCACACCACACACCACAACACACCACACACCACACCACAACACACACCACACCACACCACACACCACACCACACACCACACACCACAACACACCACACACCACACCACACACCACACCACACACCACAAAACAACACACACAACACAACACACCACACACCACAACACACCACACACCTCACCACACCACACACCACAACACACCACAACACACACCACACCACACACCACACCACACACCACACACCACAACACACCACACACCACACACCACACACCGCACACCACACCACATAACACACCACACACCACAACACACCACACACCACAACACACCACACCACACACCACAACACACCACACCACACACCACACACCACACCACAACACACCACACCACACCACACACCACACCACACACCACACCACACCACTCACCATACTAGAAGTGGTGTAGTGAAGGGTAAATGCAAGCAAACGCACTTTACCTACTTTTCTTTGCTTAGCAGTTTGCACAGCTTTTGTGGAATAATGGATAGAAAGTATATTTTTTCACAGCGACCAGATCAGAGTTTACCCACCGACTTTTTGGTTCCGTGAATGTGATTTCGTTACAATCCTTAATCACTGTATAATTACTGTATTTAAATGACAAGGAATCAAACGGTTACAGGAAAACGTGGAAGACATTTCCAGGCAAGGAAATCTACTTGGTAGTGAGTGGCCGTGTGCACACAAATAGGTGTGTCGAAACATATCTTTATCTGACAGCCCTGGAAAAAGTCCCAACCTGTGCTGGCTGGTTTATGACTAATGTGTTTTGTGTTTCCCCAAAAACTCCTACATGTTGCATGGCAGGTCTGGGTTTTCCCTGAGACTACCTTGACCTTGCTGACCTTTCTCGACCAAAACAGGGAAAGGACCTTGAGCTGGCTATGGGCTACAATCTAAATGTACTGTAAGTGATTGAAATATTTTCTGTTTCCTTTTCCTGCTTCTATTCATCAAGACTCATAGCCAACATTTATTGACATGCTCTAAATACCCCAAACTAACATACAGTTACAGCACATCGTTATTGTTGTATACTGTAAATGTTCTTACTGTGTTCATGTTTTGCTTTAACAGTGTATTGACTTTAAGCCATGAGGCGGCAGCAGGAATCAAACATCACAACACAAAGGCTTTCATTACCAGATACTGATCAGTCATGGCTGGGCTCAGCCACCTGACGATGACTACTATTGTAATCATGTTTATTAATGACCTGTTAACAGTAAGTTATTATACTTCTTCCTGTCTGTAAGAGTTCCTGATATTTCCACCTCAAAGAGGGAGGAGAGAAAGAGGGCGAGAGAGAGAGAGACATATATAGACATAATATGACATTTGAAATGTCTTAATTGTTTTGGAACGTTTGTGAGTGTAATGTTTACTGTTCATTTTGTATTGTTTATTTCACTTTTGTTTGTTATATATTTCCCTTGCTTTGGCAATGTAAACATATGTTTCCTATGCCAATAAAGCCCCTTAAATTGAATTGAAATTGAGAGTGAGAGAGAGACAGAGAGAGAGAGAGAGAGAGAGAGAGAGAGAGAGAGAGAGAGAGAGAGAGAGAGAGAGAGAGAGAGAGAGAGAGAGAGAGAGAGAGAGAGAGAGAGAGAGGGAGGATGGGAATTTTATGATGTCACTGCAGCCCACTCATATCCAGTATAAAGGCTGTACAGACTACTGTACAGACTACAACCGCTCTCATACAGACTCAGACACGCACACGTCACACAGATTCAGTCAGTCACAGTGTAACACACACGGACCGAGGTCGCTAATGCTACAGGCTGAGCAATCACAGTAAGTAAAGTATGCTGAGTTTCTCAGGGGGTTCTCAGGGGGTTCTCAGGGGGCTTCTCAGGGGTTTCTCAGGGGTTTCTCAGGTGGTTCTCAGGGGTTTCTCAGGGGTTTCTCAGGGGTTTCTCAGGTGGTTCTCAGGTGGTTCTCAGGGGTTTCTCAGGGGTTTCTCAGGAGTTTCTCAGGGGTTTCTCAGGAGTTTCTCAGGGGGTTCTCAGGGGGCTTCTCAGGTGGTTCTCAGGGGTTTCTCAGGTGGTTCTCAGGGGTTTCTCAGGGGTTTCTCAGGGGTTTCTCAGGAGTTTCTCAGGGGTTTCTCAGGGGTTTCTCAGGGGTTTCTCAGGGGTTTCTCAGGGGTTTCTCAGGGGTTTCTCAGGGGTTTCTCAGGAGTTTCTCAGGGGCTTCTCAGGGGTTTCTCAGGGGTTTCTCAGGGGTTTCTCAGGGGGTTCTCAGGGGTTTCTCAGGGGTTTCTCAGGGGGCTTCTCAGGGGGTTCTCAGGGGTTTCTCCGCTCTACTTGCTTTTCCTCACCATTTTCTCGCTTTTGTTTTGTTTCTCTTATTTTCTTGTTCTTGTCTGAGTTCATCTGACTCTCACAACCCCTCTCTGTCAGTTTCAGTAAAACAGGCTCTGTTTGAAAACTCCACTAAACACTTTTTAAACGTCTCTCTTAGTATGCGACACACATCCTCTTTCTCTCTCTATTCTGTATTTTTTGCTCCTGTTCTTTCTTTCTATGTGAACAGTGACGATGGTAAACCCTAAATGTATTTACATGCTGGCATAGATTCAAGACTGCCTGCTTTGTGTGTCTGTGTGTCTTACTGTCGTGGCCAGTGTGTTACAAGCATCTGTTCCTGTTGGTCTCTAGTTACACTGGTGCATGTCTTTATGTTGTGTATCAATGTTGTTATAATGTTGTTGTAATGATGTTAGGATAGCTGTAATGTGTCTAATCTGTACCAGAGTTCGATTCCTGCAGTGCTTTACCTGTTGAAAGTAGTAGAGGTATTCCATATATTAGCTGATAGAAAGTGTTGTTGTAACTGTTTTCTCTCCATTGATGTTCTGTGACTGTACAATTACGTGGTTGTTGGTAGTGTTGTTGGTCTGGCCCTCTGTGTTGTAATATAAGAGGATAACTATTGATTATTATCTCATTCACCTGCTCATTCACCTGCTGATAATGTTCCAAAAACAGTATGCGTGTTCATCTGAGCATAAGTAGGGTGACCATGAGCCTTACGAGGGGGGAAACATAGTTCTGGTTATCTCTCTGTCTCTTCTCTTCTGTTTTGGTCATGAGAGATAGCTGGTTATCTCCCCGTCACTTCTGTTTTGGTCATGAGAGATAGCTGGTTATCTCCCCGTCACTTCTGTTTTGGTCATGAGAGATAGCTGGTTATCTCCCCGTCACTTCTGTTTTGGTCATGAGAGATAGCTGGTTATCTCCCCGTCACTTCTGTTTTGGTCATGAGAGATAGCTGGTTATCTCCCCGTCACTTCTGTTTTGGTCATGAGCGATAGCTGGTTATCTCCCCGTCACTTCTGTTCTGGTCATGAGAGATAGCAATTCTCGTTGCAAAGTCTCTTCCACCCCTTTTCTCTCTCTGTTTCTGTGTTTATCTCTGTTTCTCTTCCCCTCTCCCTTAAAAAATTATAAACAGTGCCAGTTTCCCTCGTTTTCTCCCTCCCTCTCTCTAAATCCAAAAATGGAAATAAAGCTAAGGTTCTGCATGTGTCTCTCTCTGCCATTCTCTCTCTGTTTACATAAAAAGTCATTATGCCACCCAGCTGGGTTGGTCTCTGGTCTCTGTTTACCTTTGAATGTTTGAAAGTAGTAGGGCAGTTCTCTGTGTGGGGTTAGTGGAGGGAGTGGACACACATTTACTCACACACAGAACCAGACACACACACACACACACACACACACACACACACACACACACACACACACACACACACACACACACACACACACACACACACACACACACACACACACACACACACACACACACACACACACACACACACACACACACACACACACACACACACACACCTACAATTGTGTTGGTGGACAGCCATAGAGGGAAAGTCTGAGGAGAAAGGCTTTAATCACATATATATACTCTCTCCTGCTCTAGAATACCAGCAAGAAATCATTGACCATCCACCCTCCCAGCAGAAGTCATATAACATAACGGAGGGAACGTCTAAGAAGTTGATTTAAAGTCCTCTGTTGAACCAGGCCGGCACCAGCATTTTAGACAGTCCCAACAGCACCAGAGGAAGGGAGTTCATCTAGGATCAGACAGTATGCTGGCTCAGATCCTACAGGAGATGTGGGTGGACCCAGAGGTTCTGAAGGCCCTGAGTGAAGACCAGAGGAGAATCTTGTTTCTGAAGATGAGAGAGGAGCAGGTCAGACGCTGGATAGAGAGGGAGGAGAAGGACGAGAGAGGGAGGAGAACCAGGGAACAACACAGGTCTAAAGAAGGTACAGCATTCTCTCTCTCTCTCACACACACACACACACACACACACACACACACACACACACACACACACACACACACACACACTGGTCCTTAATTCTTGAAACTCCCCATCCCGGATCCGGGATCGTGACTAAAGCCTCAGGCTCATTAGCATAACGCAACGTTAACGATTTCTGAAAATCGCAAATAAAATGAAAATAATGCGTCTGCTCTCAAGCTTAGCCTTTTCTTAACAACACTGTCATCTCAGATTTTCAAAATATGCTTTTGAACCATAGAAATTGACTAATTTGTGTAAGAGTATGCAAAGCTAGCATAGCATTTTGAGTAGCATTTAGCACGCAACATTTTCACAAAAACCAGATAACCAAATAAATAAAATCATTTACCTTTGAAGAGCTTCTGATGTTTTCAATGAGGAGACTCTCAGTTACATACCAAATGCACAGTTTTTCCTGAAAGCGTCTGTGTGTAGGAGAAATCGTTCCGTTTTCTGTTTTCTGCGTCTGGCTACCGAAACGAACCGAAAATTCAGTCACCTACAACGTAAAACTTTTTCCGAATTAACTACATAATATCGACCGAAACATGGCAAACGTTGTTTGGAATCATTCCTCAAGGTGTTTTTTCACATATCTCTTCATTGATATATCGTTCGTGGAAGCTTGCTTTCCTCTCTGAATCTCATGGAAAAATACTGGCAGCTGACTTTTGCGCACCAATTTCGGCGCAGGACACCGGGCGGACACCTGGTAAATGTGGTCTCTTATGGTCAATCTTCCAATGATCTGCCTACAAATACGTCACAATGCTGCAGACACCTTGGGGAAACGACAGAAAGGGTTGACTCACTCCTCTCGCGTTCACAGCCATATAAGGATGGAAAACAGAGCTTCAAAAATCCTGCTCTTTTCCTGGATGCCGTCTCATCTTGGTTTTGCCTGAAGCTCACGTTCTAGGGCACGCACAGAAAATATCTTGGTAGTTCTGGACACGTCAGAGTGTTTTCTTTCGAAAGCTATCAATTATATGCATAGTCGAGCATCTTTTTGTGACAAAATATCTTGTTTAAAACGGGAACGTTTTTCATCCAAAAATGAAATAGCGCCCCCAGAGCATCAACAGGTTAATAGTGAGCACAGAATGCAGAATAAATCCAGACCATGTACAGTACATTAGAGTATACTTCAGAACATGAACCTGGCATCATGGTAACTGCATATGGGAAATGAGAGTGTATATTTCATAATTTATGTTTTCCTTTCCCTGGGCGGTCACACCCACCTGTACCCTCCTCTGCCTCCTATCCTCTCTCTGCCTGCACAGAATGTTCTAATAGAACAGTGTGTATATATGTGATACCCAGCATCCTCTCCCTCTCCCCCACTCTATCTGATAGGATATAGAATGAGACTTATCCCCTCCCCCACTATATCTGATAGGATACAGAATGAGACTTATCCCCTCCCCCACTCTATCTGTTAGGATACAGAATGAGACTTATCCCCTCCCCCACTCTATCTGATAGGATACAGAATGAGACTTATCCCCTCCCCCACTCTATCTGATAGGATACAGAATGAGACTTATCCCCTCCCCCACTCTATCTGTTAGGATACAGAATGAGACTTATCCCCTCCCCCACTCTATCTGATAGGATACAGAATGAGACTTATCCCCTCCCCCACTCTATCTGATAGGATACAGAATGAGACTTATCCCCTCCCCCACTCTATCTGATAGGATACAGAATGAGACTTATCCCCTCCCCCACTCTATCTGTTAGGATACAGAATGAGACTTATCCCCTCCCCCACTCTATCTGATAGGATATAGAATGAGACATATCCCCTCCCCCACTCTATCTGATAGGATACAGAATTAGACTTATCACCTCCCCCAGTCTATCTGACAGGATACAGAATGAGACTTATCCCCTCCTCCACTCTATCTGATAGGATACAGAATGAGACCTATACCCCCCTCCACTCTATCTGATAGCATATAGAATGAGACCTATCCCCTCCCCCACTCTATCTGATAGGACACAGAATGAGACATATCCCCTCCCCCACTCTATCTGATAGGATACAGAATGAGACCTATCCCCTCCCCCACTCTATCTGATAGGATACAGAATGAGACCTATCCCCTCCCCCACTCTATCTGATAGGATACAGAATGAGACCTATCCCCTCCCCCAGTCTATCTGACAGGATATAGAATGAGAGGTATCCCCTCCCCCACTATATCTGATAGGATACAGAATGAGACTTATCCCCTCCCCCAGTCTATCTGATAGGATACAGAATGAGACTTATCCCCTCCCCCACTATATCTGATAGGATACAGAATGAGACTTATCCCCTCCCCCAGTCTATCTGATAGGATACAGAATGAGACCTATCCCCTCCCCCAGTCTATCTGATAGGATACAGAATGAGACATATCCCCTCCCCCACTCTATCTGATAGGATACAGAATGAGACCTATCCCCTCCCCCAGTCTATCTGATAGGATACAGAATGAGACTTATCCCCTCCCCCACTCTATCTGATAGGATACAGAATGAGACCTATACCCTCCTCCACTCTATCTGATAGCATATAGAATGAGAATTATCCCCTCCCCCACTCTATCTGATAGGATACAGAATGAGACCTATACCCTCCTCCACTCTATCTGATAGCATATAGAATGAGACCTATCCCCTCCTCCACTCTATCTGATAGCATATAGAATGAGAATTATCCCCTCCTCCACTCTATCTGATAGCATATAGAATGAGAATTATCCCCTCCTCCACTCTATCTGATAGCATATAGAATGAGAATTATCCCCTCCCCCACTCTATCTGATAGGATACAGAATGAGACCTATACCCTCCTCCACTCTATCTGATAGCATATAGAATGAGACCTATACTCTCCTCCACTCTATCTGATAGCATATAGAATGAGAATTATCCCCTCCCCACTCTATATCTGATAGGATACAGAATGAGACCTATACCCTCCTCCACTCTATCTGATAGCATATAGAATGAGACCTATCCCCTCCCCCACTCTATCTGATAGGATACAGAATGAGACCTATCCCCTCCCCACTCTATCTGATAGCATATAGAATGAGAATTATCCCCTCCCCCACTCTATCTGATAGGATACAGAATGAGACCTATACCCTCCTCCACTCTATCTGATAGCATATAGAATGAGACCTATCCCCTCCCCCACTCTATCTGATAGGATACAGAATGAGACCTATACCCTCCTCCACTCTATCTGATAGCATATAGAATGAGACCTATACCCTCCTCCACTCTATCTGATAGCATATAGAATGAGAATTATCCCCTCCCCCACTCTATCTGATAGGATACAGAATGAGACCTATACCCTCCTCCACTCTATCTGATAGCATATAGAATGAGAATTATCCCCTCCCCCACTCTATCTGATAGGATACAGAATTAGACTTATCACCTCCCCCACTCTATCTGATAGGATACAGAATGAGACTTATCCCCTTCCCCACTCTATCTGATAGGATACAGAATGAGACTTATCCCCTCCCCCACTCTATCTGATAGGATACAGAATGAGACTTATCCCCTCCCCCACTCTATCTGATAGCATATAGAATGAGACCTATCCCCTCCCCCACTCCATCTGATAGGATATAGAATGAGACCCCCCCCCCTCTAGTATATTGTACTAGCCAGCCCTCATATCAGAGCTCTATCGTCAGAAACAGAGCTGCAGCGATTGATTCATTCCACATTCCTGCCTGTCTTCTTGCCCGGCAGATTGAATAGCAGTGAATAGAATTGAGTAAGCCCTGTGTTTGGTGCGGCTCGTCGCTTTTAACCCCGAGTATCACGTTACCCCTTTGTCTTTCCAATCTGTGCTCTATGTATCATCTGGGTGAGTGTGTGTGTCACCTTAGTAGCAGTAGGATAGGCCAGGTCATCTCTCATCTCTTAACACCAGGTGTCAAAATGAGCAGTAAAACCACTGTGTTAAGCAACAAACACTACACTTCATCATTCTTCTCACAGGCCCTTTATTCTCCTCTCTCAGCCCCATGGCCCAGAAAGACTCTCCTTACATAAGATAGTACGTAGGCAACACAGTACAACTCTTAAATGTCACACACACACACACGCACGCACGCACGCACGCGCACGCACGCACGCACGCACGCACGCACGCACACACACACACACACACACACACACACACACACACACACACACACACACACACACACACACACACACACACACACACACACACACACACACACACACACACAGCCTCTGGCCCATCTTCTACACTTAAAAAATGATTAACATATTTCCAATATGAATTGCTGCAAGACCATTTCCACACCTTTTGTTGCCATTTTGCTCTATATTACATAGGCTTATCTTCACTTATCTGAATTGAAATGGGTTATTTTTTTACATTTAGGCTAGCAGCCTATTCATGTGTATCGTGTTCATATTACTGTAATGGTGACCTGTCTGTGACTAGAGACTAGAGGTTGTATCCCACCAATTGTTAGCCAGCTAATTAACACGGATCTGTGGTCAGATCTGAGTGATTACTGTAAGGTGAAGACCAGTGTGTCAGTAAGGCAGTGTTTGTGCAGAGACAATAGACTGGACAATAGATCAAGCTAGACCTCAGTAATGTGTTTGTTCACTGATAAGACAACATCACCATCTGCTGGGCTATAACGGTGTACTACAACCAGACTCCATCAGTCTGACAATGGATTTAAATTGGGGACAGGTTTGAACAGTTACCTGCTGTTGTATTATCTGTGCTAGTTACACAGAGTGATATTCTATGTGTTTCTTTGTCTCCTCAGGTCACAGTAAGAGCGTGCGCTGGCTGTTGGGTCGTGATGGAGATGTGAGTGTGAGCGTGATCGGCGAGGTGGATGAATTTATATCCTCCAAACTCCCCCAGACCCTTCGTACCAACACCAGACTACAGAGTACAGCAATAAACAACATAGTGGTTGATCTCCATACTGTGTCTCTACTGGCAGACAGAGAGAACCACCAAACCTGCTCACAATCAGCCACACTGATGCAACTCAGCGTAAGTGTTTGTTTCAAAGTGTGTGTATGTGTGTGTGTGATGTGTATGCATATGAGACACAGAAAGAGAGGGCAAGAGAGAGAGAAATATGTCATCTCTACCATACAGGATGTAGCTCAACAGTCTTCTTCTTTTTCCAGGTAGACTCAGACGGCTCTAAGGACTCTGAGGAGGACCACGACTCAGGCAGCGCTGAGGACGACCCAAACGACCCCGTGGAGGACAGCAGCGACAATGAGTCAGGCAACAGCACAGACGTAAAGGACTGGGGCCTCTGCCACAGACCCCACCACAGCAACATCAGCCTGTCTCTACAACCCCAGCTGTCAGTCACAGAGAAGGCCCACCCACACGGCAGAGGAGGTGAGAGAGAAAGAGAATCAAATTAAATCAAACTATGCAGAGAGTGTCTTTTTGTGTGTGCATACGGGCACGCGCATGTTTCTCTGGAATGACATGTCTACTCTACACTCGGTTCAAGTTCATTGACTTAACAGATATTTCTACAATCCTTTCCCTCTCTATCTCTCTAGTGGTGGTCAGTCATGAGGAGGAGAGCCCAGCTTTTGGTGGTCGGGTGGCCCAGCTCAGGAGAACGTTTTCCACATCCTCTCCCATCGCCAAGCCCCCTGTGCCCACCAAACCTTCGCACCTGCAGCTGGTGCCCAGGTCCTCTCTGAGGTAACACTGGGGTCACCCACGGTCAACCAATCACACAGAAGAGGTACTGCCCACCTGAAGAGCTCATTTGAATACCAGGTAAAAGTGACCTACGGACAGACACTCACCTGAGGAACGGTGCAGAGAAAGAGGAGCTCCGTACTTAGCCGAGTTAAAGGTGGACATGCACAGCTGAGTGGGAGGAATGCTTGACACTGGTACTCTGGTGAAGTGCCCCCCTCGTTGAAGGTTTGTGGAGACTGCATGGTAGTTATACAGTTCCACCTCTCCTTGAACCTAAATACACAAGAGGTTTGGACATGGTTAATACAAGAGCTATTTCTACATAGTTACATGGAAGTTTGTATCTGATTTGTACATCGGGTGGAGGAAAAGGTTTAGCTTTACGTTTATAATCAGGAATTATGCATATTTTATTTTCACTTTGCTGTCTCTCGTATGTTTGTGTCATAGGTCAAACCATCCTGGTATGTTTGGGCCATAGGTCAAACCATCCTGGTATGTTTGGGATATAGGTCAAACTATCCTGGTATGTTTGGGCCATAGGTCAAACCATCCTGGTATGTTTGGGCCATAGGTCAAACCATCCTGGTATGTTGGGCCATATGTCAAACCATCCTGGTATGTTTGGGCCATATGTCAAACCATCCTGGTATGTTTGGGCCATATGTCAAACCATCCTGGTATGTTTGGGTCATAGGTCAAACCATTCTGGTATGTTTGGGCAATAGGTCAAACCATCCTGGTATGTTTGGGATATAGGTCAAACCATCCTGGTATGTTTGGGCCATAGGTCAAACCATCCTGGTATGTTTGGGCCATAGGTCAAACCATCCTGGTATGTTTGGGCCATAGGTCAAGCCATCCTGGTATGTTTGGGTCATATGTCAAACCATCCTGGTATGTTTGGGCCATAGGTCAAACCATCCTGGTATGTTTGGGCCATAGGTCAAACCATCCTGGTATGTTTGGGCCATAGGTCAAACCATCCTGGTATGTCTGGGCCATAGGTCAAATCATCCTGGAATGTTTGGGCCATATGTCAAACCATCCTGGTATGTTTGGGCCATAGGTCAAACCATCCTGGCATGTTTGGGCCATAGGTCAAACCATCCTGGTATGTTTGGGCCATAGGTCAAGCCATCCTGGTATGTTTGGGTCATATGTCAAACCATCCTGGTATGTTTGGGCCATAGGTCAAACCATCCTGGTATGTTTGGGCCATAGGTCAAACCATCCTGGTATGTTTGGGCCATATGTTAAACCATCCTGGTATGTTTGGGCCATAGGTCAAATCATCCTGGAATGTTTGGGCCATATGTCAAACCATCCTGGTATGTTTGGGCCATAGGTCAAACCATCCTGGCATGTTTGGGCCATAGGTCAAACCATCCTGGTATGTTTGGGCCATAGGTCAAGCCATCCTGGTATGTTTGGGTCATATGTCAAATCATCCTGGTATGTTTGGGCCATAGGTCAAACCATCCTGGTATGTTTGGGCCATAGGTCAAACCATCCTGGTATGTTTGGGATATAGGTCAAACTATCCTGGTATGTTTGGGCCATATGTCAAACCATCCTGGTATGTTTGGGCCATAGGTCAAACCATCCTGGTATGTTTGGGTCATAGGTCAAACCATCCTGGTATGTTTGGGCCATAGGTCAAACCATCCTGGTATGTTGGGCCATATGTCAAACCATCCTGGTATGTTTGGGCCATATGTCAAACCATCCTGGTATGTTTGGGCCATAGGTCAAACCATCCTGGTATGTTTGGGCCATATGTCAAACCATCCTGGTATGTTTGGGCCATAGGTCAAACCATCCTGGTATGTTTGGGCCATAGGTCAAACCATCCTGGTATGTTTGGGTCATAGGTCAAACCATCCTGGTATGTTTGGGCCATAGGTCAAACCATCCTGGTATGTTTGGGTCATAGGTCAAACCATCCTGGTATGTTTGGGCCATAGGTCAAACCATCCTGTTATGTTTGGGCCATATGTCAAACCATCCTGGTATGTTTGGGTCATAGGTCAAACCATCCTGTTATGTTTGGGCCATATGTCAAACCATCCTGGTATGTTTGGGCCATAGGTCAAACCATCCTGGTATGTTTGGGATAAAGGTCAAACCATCCTGGTATGTTTGGGCCATAGGTCAAACCATCCTGGTATGTTTGGGCCATAGGTCAAACCATCCTGGTATGTTTGGGCCATAGGTCAAACCATCCTGTCATGTTTTTAGCTACCAGATCTTTTGCTTTATTAATTGTGTTCATTATCTAACAGTCTAACCTCGTAGGCTTTCTAGTCATATCATGTTTTATATATCTGCACTGTAACTACATTTGTTTGAGGAGGCTATTTCTATTTTGTGTGTGAAACATGCTTGTGCGAAACACATACCTGTATTTCTTTGACCTGTTGGTCTCTAATTCAGCTAAATAAAAATCTGAAGAAATGTGCGTGTCTGTGGGTGTGGGTGTGCTTAGGCAAGAGAGAGAGAGAATTAAGAAGAGAGAGAGAGAGAGAGAGAGAGAGAGAGAGAGAGAGAGAGAGAGAGAGAGAGAGAGAGAGAAAGGGAGTCCTCTGTTGTTTCATTTGTAGTGAGTGGTATCCATGGTGACCAGAGAGGTCGAGGACAACCAGACCTACCATTCACCCTACTCTGGGGTAGGATTACTTCTAGATTTCAAACACACACATATACACACACACACACACACACACACACACACACACACACACACACACACACACACACACACACACACACACACACACACACACACACACACACACACATGCATGTGGAATGAATTAAAAACTAGAATAATCCAAGATGGGTGACAGTCATTTTTCTGAAGCTCCTTCATAAAACAGTGAGAGGATGGCTGCAGTAGTGTTGCATGCTGTGCTCTCCAGTGGTTGTTGTTTACATGGAACTCCATGCTCTGGTTCACTAGTAGAGTTCCCAGCAGCTGGTTAACAAAGGATCAAAAGGGGCTAGTGGTAACTTGATTAGCGAGTGGCGGCCGGATGGCGACAGAAACAGGCGCTAAGATCAGACACACACACACACACACACACACACACACACACACACACACACACACACACACACACACACACACACACACACACACACACACACACACACACACACACACACACACACACGGTAGATGAACGTCAGGGTGGTTATATGCACACACTTAGCATAACTCTATCTCTGCCAACTCAATAAAGCATGTCTTACGTCCCACCAGGACAGATGAAAGTGTGTCTTTAGGATTCAGGAACCTCTTCTTCTAAGACGCCCCGCTAGAGCTACTGTAGTACGATCTAACCAGTGTAGCGTTACTGAGCCATGCAGCAGCTGGCTGCAGCTACTAACATAGCTAGGTCCAACTGTGGTTTGAGAGGACAGACTCAGGGTCAGTCTGTATTCTCGACAACGCATCCATCTTTATCCCTCTCCTCCCTCTATATCTCTATCTCTCCATCTCTCTAGGTATCTGTCCGACCCCTTCCCTTTCTCTTGTTGTATTTGCCTCTTCCCTCTTCCCCTACTATCTTCATCTCCTGCTGACTCTCCATCTCCTTTCTCCCCTCCCCCTCTCCTCTCTCTCTCTCTCTCTCCCTCCTGCCATCTTGCAGGGCAGCAGAGCCAGACTCTGCAGGCGTTTGGGGAGGCTCCAGACCTCGCGGCCAGCGGGTGACACAGATTTCCGGGGGAAGGGGGATTAATCTCCAAATTACTGGAAAGGCACAAGGGGAATCTGTAGATTCAAGAATATAAAATCCCTTTGTCTGCGAGAGAAAGAAATGCACGATAGGACATGTTTCTTATTCAGTGGAAAACTGTAACAGTGTGCCTGTCTGCTTTTTACCCTGAGTTGGCAGGACTTCTGTAGGACACACACACACACTGGTTCTCTGTGATCCTCTGACTGAAGGCACACAGGAAGTGCAACCATGGCCCAATTATAGCGTGACATCTCGCCTTGCCATTTCCATGGTTACGCTGTCCACCATCCCCCGGAGCGAACTGTGGAAGATTAAGGTCCTATCTTATCAGCCATCGTCACGGCAACCCCCCCCCCCCCCCCCGGTCTGTGTGAGCTGGACACTCTCTGCTTTCACCATGTTATTGAGGCCTTCACTGTGTGTGTGAGAATAAGTGTGGGTCTGCATACTACATGCTTGTGAATGAAATTGAATCAGTGTGTGAACGGGAATGAGAGAGAGAGAGAGCGTGTGTGTGAATGGGAATGAGAGAGCGAGAGCGTGTGTGTGAATGGGAATGAGAGAGAGAGTGTGTGCGTGAATGTGTTGAGTGTGTGGTGAGTCATGTGCGCATAGGTTTGGTATGTGTACTTTTTGGTCATATATGTGTGTGTGTGTCTGGAAGGTAGTGATAAGGCCATCATGCATGCCTCCCCCAAAGACCCCCCCCCCCACACACACACACACACACACACATAAGCCTCACAGGAAATGGAGAGGGATCAGTCAGCCCCTGAAATACACAAAGAGACACTCTTGAAATACATACTCACCCCAACACACACATACTGTAGACAGGCCGTTTCCTTGTCTTTATTCAGAAGGCAGACCGTAGAGATGTAAGAACTAGACACTAATCATGACCTAAGTACATCTACTACTCATTCTTTATTAACTGTGACATGAATAGAAAAACAAACATAAACATCATATTATGACCAGTCTGTCCTTCTTGGTTTGGCTTTTACGGAAACATCCAGGTCAGAAGCTTCGATGACAAAATGTTCCAAAAATGGAATATAAAAAGGAATAACATTTTCTATTCATATACAATACTCTGTGCTTCATGAGATGCTTCATGTTGGCCCGACAATATCTAAATCCATTGGTGTGACTTATCTTTTCTTTCATTGGGTTTTCATCTTCATACTTCTGATTGTCGAAGGTTCTGTACTCTCCAAGCCAATCCAACAAGGTCAGCTGAATTGACTTTCTTTTATAGGTCCAGAGTGCCAATGTTCATGATCACATTCCAAATAGACGGAATCCTATTGTAGCCATGGAAATGCTGCTCCTGATGGAAACACCATCTTCTATGAAAGGAGATGAAAGGGGTCAGAAAGCTGTGGTTCACTTAAAACACAAACACATGCATATAGACTACTACACCGCCCGAAGGTAACACACTAACATACACTACATGACCAAAAGTATGTGGACACCTGCTCGTCGAACATCTCATTTCAAAATCACACCTGTCAGCAACAGGTGTGGCTGAAATGGCCGAATCCAATAATTTGAAGGGTGTCCACAAACTTTTGCATATATAGTGTGGTACAACTACAGTGGTATTACAGAGGTATATATTCTTTGGAGAGCCGTTGTCAGACCTCAGATAAAGTCAGACTGCCCTATTAACGCCCATTCTAAATAATAGTGTGTATTCATCCACTTCCTCTCACCTCGAATCCGGTGGCTGCCTTTTTCTTCAGCTGCTCACACTTCCTGTACTTGCAGATCTGGTGTCCGGTCTTACGGTTGCGGCAGGCGCTGCACTCTTCACAGTTCCCTGTACGTCGACACGGCACACACTCCCCGCATCGCTTCCTCTTCCTTCTCCCAGCTCCCCCGCCGCCAGTGGACGAGCTCTCGCCTCGCAACACCTCCACACCCTCCCCAACGCCAGCTATCCCCATTGACCCCCCACCACTAGTCAGGAACCCCCCTCCCCCTGCCATCAGAGCAAACAGGCCTGGGTTCAAGGGGAACCAGGAGCAGCCTAGCAGTGGGAGGAAGTCTGCCACACAACCCGTGCCGTCCCCTTCAGCCCCGGACCCCCCCTCCATCTCCTCCCCTTCCACCCCAGCTTCCCTGGCCCCCAGCCCGCCCAGAGGGCCCTGGTCCCTGGGTGTGGGGGTCAGTGTCAAGGCCCCAGCCCTCATCAGCAGCTCTGCAGCATGTGCCAGGTGAAGACCACTGGGAGAGTCCCAGAGGTCTATGTTGGAGGAGTGGGCCCGGCGAGGCTTGGTCTGCCTGGGCTGGGTTGGCCTGTGCTGGGCTGCAGTGGGATGGAGGAGGCCCCTGACACCCATACTACTGGAGCTATGGCGGTGGGGTAGTCTGTTAGTGTTGTTGAGATATTCAGAGAGGGAGCAGGGATGAGAGCGCTTCAGGCTTCGTCTTAGAGGCTCACTGAGGATCCTATTGGCTGTCTGCTGCTCCGGAGAGGAAGGGCCAGACATGTCCAGGGTATCTGCCATACTGGTTGGGGGTGGGAGATGGCAGGGCAATGCCAAGGTTAGAGCGGTGACAGCAGTCCAGCTGTCAGTTAGCCAATCACAACTCTCTGACAGCTGTTATATTCCCATTATCCTCTCTGCCACCTTTATACCCTGTGGAGATGAACAGAGGAAGATGGAGGAGAGAGAAGAGGGGGAAGGAGATATGGAGGGAGACAGGGAAAAAGAGACAAAGAAAGCAGAGAGGGGGAGAAAATAAGTAGATGTTATTAGAGAGGCATTGGTCGATAGTTGGTTTTATTTTTAGTGAAGGAGACAATAATGACTTTGTAAGACACAGGCCTAAGTGTAATTAGGGGAATAATAGCCTGTTTAATGTTTGAGTGAGCATGTAAAATGTCTTCAAAATATAGGCTACATCTGAGACTAAGAAACTATATATTTTGAATAACGTGACGCTTTATACATTTAAGTTATGATAGACTGCGTGTGGTTGCACTTGAGTTCCAAGGTGGACAAATCTATGCAATAATGGAATACCACAAACAAATAGCCTATTGCGCATATGCGCCAGTCAAATTTGGAGCGCGCATTTCGATTTGACTACTGTAGTTGTGATGTGAGCCAGGCTAGAGAATATACAATATCTACCTCTGAATGCCATCGAGTTCGAAACTACCTTTTGTCTAGACTCTGTGACAGTCCAGGGTACGCGCGCGCACGACACGGTCGCAATAGATACATAAAATACGCTATATTTCATCAATAAACGATAACGTGGGTGTTCGAGTGATGTAATTGGTAGTACTGTAAAGGTATGAATAGGTCATAACTCTCTCTTCAATATATTATTAATATCACATTAACACATCCTTTCTTAATTCGTGCACCTACCAATGCAATGCGAGCTGACCGGAGCCCCAGTGTCCAGTGGTTTGTCCGTGGTGTCTTCCACGAATATTGGAATAAATAAAGGGAGATGGAAAAAAATAAGATATTGTTAACTATTAGACATATCCAATATTTATCTGCAGTGATCACACAAGAAAACGAAGCCGTAAACCATTTGTCCAATTCGGTAGCTGCACAGGTCCTTCGCCTTTCCCGTCTCGCATTCCCACCTCCTCGTGCCCGCCACTCACAGAGTGGAACATGCAAACACACTTCATAGATTTGGGGGGCGTTACACAAAAAGCGAACTGGAGTCATGGTCATGAGACCGCAGAAAAATGACCCCTTGACCACAATAGAAAATTCCTGTGCTCATTTAATTTCTGTGCCACACAACATTTTACAAAACCATAGAAAATGACAGGTGACAAAGCCAAAGTCCTGAAATACAGGGCTAATTATCTTGGAAATAAAACAAATGATTGGAAAATGCTTTTTGAGACTGTTTATGGAATCACTTTCTGGCATGAATGAAATTCATCAGACTGACATGAGTTATTGTATGTTGTGTGTGTGTTCCTTCCCATGTCATGTGATGCTGGTGGAAGCCAGACTGTAACAGTGTATGTGCCATCAGGCGAGAAGAGCGAGGGTGTTGTGGCCCGTTTAGAGCTGCAATGCATCAGCCTCAACCTCGTACTTCTCAAGGTACTAAGCAGGGTAGTCCACTCCACCTCTTGTCAAGAGTCCTGTATTTTTGGCACACAGCCAGCTGTGGTGTGAGGCTGGGTGTGAGGCTGAGTGTGTGTGTGTGGCTGCCAGCCTAGGCAGCAATAACATGGAGAGGGGGCTGCCAAATCGTAATCCTCATGCCTGCTAGTTGAGCGAGAGCAGCTCCTAGCGGCTAGAGAAAATATTGCCTTGTGTCAGTGGGTAAAATGGCATATTTTGGCGCACATAAACTGCTTTGCAGTGAGACATAAAATCAGCACCACATGTCGGTCTTATACGTCTCAGGAAAGGAATGACAGTAGACACACAAGTCTGACCACTTTAAGAAAACGTTTATTCACAATATACGGGCCAAAATACATCACCATCAAGTCTGTCATATCCACTAGAACATGTATTTCTTTCGGACATTAACAATATATATTCCTAAAGGTTGTACTTTGAACACTGGAATAGACAATAGTCTTAGAGGGGAAATGAAAGTGCCCTCTTGTGTCAGAGAATGTCGAAATAAAGGGTAACACCTTCCCCACTCTCAGTCACGTATTATTCATCTCGTAGTTAAGACCATTAAGACCAATGGCTCAATAACATTAATTACATGAGCTTCTAAGACACAAATCATATCATGTAACATTCCTTTGGGGTTTTGACTGTGGGTTGTATGAAGGCGGTTTGAGTAGGAGTGCTGCTCTGCGTGGTTGGATCCTGCCATGATTCAGCTCATCTGTACGACCTCTCGTTGGATATGGCAAGTGATCGTTTGACTCTGGTGTATGTGGCATGTGACTGAATGGTGTTGAATGATGATTTGATGGGAGGGGCGAGAAGGGGAAAGAGAGGTTGGTTAAGCATCCTTCTTCTTGATGATGAGGGGACCCACGTTGTCCCCAGTGATCTCGTTGTGCTTGGTATGGGAACCATCACAGTAGGGGAACTGTGGGGAAATTGAAAAAACGATACCCAAAGGGGAAATTTACACAAAGAAGTAAATAACACAAGGTATAATCTCACCAGCCATCGCCTTAAAAATCCCATAACAAACTACACTTCGCAAAAAGGCCAAATAGCAAATTATATTTGATAATGATAGTGAATAATTTGCCCTGAGACATGACTATAGACTGCTATGGCATCCAACTATGGCACCAGGGACCGTAGGAGTCTACAACCAAGTCTCAAGGCAAATAAAGGAAGAAGTGCCCACCTTCTTGGACCTCCAGCAGCGACAGTAGACGGCCTTGGTGCCAATGTCTTCTATGTCGAAGCTGTGCACCACCTTGGCACTGTCCTTACACACACAGGTGTTGACCTGGCTTTTCTTATGCCCAGTGAAGTACCGGCTAACCAGGAAGCCACCTAGAGCAGCCGCCACAACCACTGGCACTAGGACAGTCAGCTGGTCTGAAATTCAAGAACACATACAGGCATACATAAACAGAGAGAATGCACATGTACACTATTAGCAGTTTTTGTAATTTTATCAGTAACTTACTGTATTAATCAACAGTATGACACTGTTTAACTGAATGTAGTGGTTGACCATAGAATGCACAGTAAAATACCATACATTGTTTTACAGCACACTGTATGACCTTTCTGTCATTTCAACAGTAAAACACAGTAGAATGCACAGTGAAATACCATAAATATGTTTTACAGTATTCATAATGCTGCATTGTGGGAAAATGTTTGTGGGCGGGGAAAGAGCTTCTGACTCCGAAACATATTTTAAGGCATGCCTTGTAAGAGCCTATATTTGTTGCACCTGTGAGTGAGAATGCAGTACCCCCACATAATACAGTAATATACTGTACTTTAGGAATTCTACAATCCTTGTTCTGAAAATATACAGTAACATACTGGCCATTTAGCAAATCTGACCATAATTCTATCCTCCTGATCCTGCTTATACGCAAAAACTAAAGCAGGACGTACCAGTGACTCGCTCAATACAGAAGTGGTCAGATGATGCGGATACTACGCTACAGGACTGTTTTGCTAGCACAAAACTGGAATATGTTCCGGGATTCACCCAATGGCATTGAGGAGTATACAAACTCAATCACCGGCTTCATCAATAAGTGCATCAACGATGTCGTCCCCACAGTAACTGTACGTGCATTTCCCAACAAGAAGCCATGGATTACAGGCAACATCCGCACCGAGCTAATGGCTAGAGCTTCCGCTTTCAAGGAGTGGGACACTAATCCATAAGCTCATAAGAAATCCTGCTATGCACTCAGACGAACCATCAAACAGGCAAATCGTCAATACAGGACTAGATTGAATCATACTACACTGGCTCTGATGCTCATCGGATGTGGCAGGGCCTGAAAACTATTATGGACTACAAAGAGAGAACAAGCCGCGAGCTGCCCAGTGACCCGAGCCAACCAGACAAGCTAAATGCCTTTTATGCTCGCTTTGAGGCAAGAAACACTGAAGCATGCATGAGAGCACCAGCTGTTCCGGACGACTGTGTGATCACGCTCTCCATGGCCGATGTGAGCAAGACCTTTTTAAACAGATCAACATTCACAAGGCCGCGGGGCGAGACGGATTACCATGGCATGTACTCAGGACATGCGCAGACCAACTGGCAAGTGTCTTCACTGACATTTTCAACCTCTCCCTGACCGAGTCTGTAATACCTAGATGTTTCAAACAGACCACCATAGTCCCTGTGCCCAAGATGGCGAAGGTAACCTGCCTAAATGATTACCGCCCGTAGCACTCACATCGGTAGCCATGAAGTGCTTTGAAAGGCTGGTCATGGCTCACATCAACACCATCATGCCAGAAACCCTAGACCCACTCCAAATCGCATACCGCCCCAACAGATCCACAGATGACGCAATCTCAATTGCACTCCACACTGCCCTTTCCAACCTGGACAAAAGGAACACCTATGTGAGAATGCTGTTCATTGACTACAGTTTAGTGTTCAAAACCAAATTCCCTACAAAGTTCATCACTAAGCTAATGACCCTGGGACTAAACACCTCCCAGTGAAACTGGATCCTGAACTTCCTGACGGTCCGCCCCCAGGTGGTAAGGGTAGGCAGCAACACATTTGCCACACTGATCCTCAAAACTGCGGCCCTTCAGGGGTGCGTGCTTAGTCCCATCATGTACTTCCTGTTCACCCACCACTGCGTGGCCAAGCACGACTCCAACACCATCATTAAGTTTGCTGACGACACAATGGTGGTCGGCCTGATCACCGACAACGATAAGACAGCCTATAGAGAGGAGGTCAGAAACCTGGTAGTGTGGTGCCAGGACTAAGGACCTGATCATGGACTATAGGAAAAGGATGGCCGAACAGGCCTCTATTAACATTGACGGGACTGAAGTGTAGCAGGTCTAGAATTTCAAGTTCTTTGGTGTCCACATCAGCCGCAAACTATCATGGGGCCAAGCTTCCTGACATCCATGACCTATATAGTAGGCTGTGTCACAGAGGAAAGCCCCAAAAAAATAGTCATAGACTCCAGTCACCCAAATCATAGACTGTTCTCTCTGCTACTGCATGACCAGCGGTACCAGAGCGCCAAGTCTGGGACCAAAAGGCTCCTTAACAGTTTCTACCTCCAAGCTGTAAGACTGCGGAACAAACTAACTCAAATAATCAAGCTTTTTTGGTAACTACATGATTCCATGTGTTATTTCATAGTTTTGATGTCTTCACTATTATTCTACAATGTAGAAAATAGTAAAAAAAAAAAAAAACCTTGAATGAGTAGGTGTGTCCAAACTTTTTACGGGTATTGTATGTCGACACCAGATCGACAAACTTCTCAATCCAAAATCATGGGCATTAATATGGAGTTGGTCCCCCCTTTGCTGCTATAACAGCCTCCACTCTTCTGGGAAGGCTTTTCATTAGATGTTGGAACATTACTGCCGGGATTTCAAATCAAATCGTATTTGTCACATGCGCCGAATACAACAGGTGTATGACAGTGAAATGCTTACTTACAAGCCCTTAACCAACAATGCAGTTTTAAGAGAAATACCCCCCAAAAAGGAAGAGATAATAATAACAAATTACAGGAGGTACCGGTACAGTGTCAGTGTGCGGGGGCACCGGTGTCGAGGTAATTGAGGTAATATGTACATGTTGGTAGAGTTGTTACAGTGACTATGCACAGAACATTAACAGTGAGTAGCAGTAGCAAAGAAGGGGCAATGCAAATAGTCTGGGTAGCCATTTGATTTGCTTCCATTCTGACACAAGAGCTTTAGTTAGGTCGGGCACTGATGTTGGACGATTAGGCCTGGCTCACAGTCAGTGTTCCCCATTCATCCCAAAGGTATTCGATGGGGTTGAGGTCAGGGCTCTGTGCAGGCCAGTCAAGTTCTTCCACACCGATCTCAATAAACCATTTCTGTATGGACCTCGCTTTGTGCACGGTGGCATTGTCATGCTGAAATGGGAAAGGGCCTTCCCCAAACTGTTGCCACAAAGTTGGAAGCACAGAATCATCTAGAATGTCATTGTATGCTGTAGCGTTAAGATTTCCCTTCACTGGAACTAAGGGGCTTAGCCCGAACGATGAAAAACAGCCCCAGAACATTATTCCCACCAAATGTTTTATTTGGCACTATGGATTCAGGCAGATACTGTTCTCCTAGCACCTGTCAAACCCGGATTTGTCCGTCGGACTGCCAGATGGTAAAGTGTAATTCATCACTCCAGGCGGCGAGTTTAACACCACTCACAGACGATGCTTGGCATTGCTCATGGTGAACTTAGGCTTGTGTGTGGCGGCTTGGCCATGGAAACCCATTTCATGAAGCTTCTGACAAACAGTTAGTGTTGACGTTACTTCCAGAGGCAGTTTGGAACTCGGTATTCAGTGTTGTAACCGAGGAAATACGATTTTTACGCGCTACTCACTTCAGTACTCGGCAATCCCGTTCTGCGAGCTTGTATGACCTACCACTTCGCAGCTGAGCCGTTGTTGCTCCTAGATGTTTCCACTTCACAATAACAGCGCTTACAGCTCACTGGGGCAGCTCTAGCAGGGCAGACATTTGATGAACTGACTTTTTGGAAAGGTGGAATCCTGTGATGGTGCCACTTTAAAAGTCACTGAGCTCTTCAGTAAGGCCATTCTACTGTCAATGTTTGTATATGGAGATTGTATGGCTGTGTGCTCGATTTTATACACCTGTCAGCAATGGGTGTGGCTGAAATAGCAGAGCACTAATGTGTACTTATATATTGTATATTAATGTGTGCCGTAAGTGGCTATATTTGTTGCACCCATTAGTGAGAGTACTGTACCAATTTAAGTGATATGGGGTAATAGTTCCCTAACAATTAAATGTATATAGGGATCAAATCAGAGTGGAGTCATGCCTTAAACCTTTTAATGTTTTAATATTTTCCCATGTCCATTTGATCTGTGTTGCCCTGTAATCACAGCCAGTTTATAAGCCTTTGGTTAGGCCTCTAGAAGTGCAAGTGATGTAAAACACCTAGTTTTCATGAATATGCTGTTATATGCAAATACCTACAGCCAACCTGCTTGCTATAATCCCTTGTAATTAAAATATATATATATATATTTTAACATTTTCTTGCAGTTTAAAATGAACTTTTACAGTGTTTCATTGCTCTGCCATCAAGTTACCGTGAAAATGATTAATGACACCATGTTCAGTAACGGTTAAAGAAACTTTTTACTTGTAAATTAGATTACAGTAAAAATATTGGTACCAAAAAATGTACTACTGTGAAATGGATTACAGTAGCTGTACTGGCCAATTGCTGCCAGTAAATTACTGTACATTTTACAGGAAATGTTTTACAATGTACAGATCAAAAGTCAGAAAATGCATATTTACTGTAAAACTTCAATTAATAGCCCAGGCTTTTATTTGCTGAAAATACTGAACACAACAGGCACTTATTAGAGAAAGGTTCCATTAATTGTTCATGTACTGAATAAAAATCTAATGTTTTCATCGCATTTTCAACTCTATGGATAGTTTGTCAAACTGTTGCGTTAAATAGCAAATGTCTGTACTCTAGTCTTGGCACGTGCGCTGTAGCCAACAGCTGTCAGATACAGTGCTGGTCAACTAGACGACATGATGAGATTATAGATAAGAGTGAGAATGTTTTTATTTGTCAAAACGGCAGTCAAGCATTGATCATCATGTCACCAGAATAAAACCCTGGAAATGCATCACAAAGGAGCATCATCAAGCTCACACCACGCACTTTCACCAACCTGTGAAGTTCATCATAATTTATTTAATCTGGAGTGTAATTTAAACTGCACGGTTTCCCGAGTTGTAGTGGGAGGACCACACACATCATTGCCTGGCTTCAACTTTACTTCGATATAAAGGTGTTTCCATCGTCATTGCTCGCATTATTCATTTTAAAGACACAAAAAATCCCATCATGTCGAATGAACAAATGATTTGTCGGCATTTATGAGATTGTACCGAAACTTCCTGTTTCCATCAGAGCTGTCATTTAAAAAAAATATGGTATGGCTTTACTCACATAAAAACTGTCGATGGAAACGTGGTAACTGACAGAAAAATTATTCTCCTCTATGACTGTGCATTTTTGGCAGTTCTGACTATCGCCACTAGAGGGCGATCAGTCAATTTCTGGGGGTCTGTACTGTTTTTGTGCCTGCCAGTTAGCTAGCAGTTCTCAGCTGTTACCAGCACTGAGGTAAAATAAGAACTTTAGACTGTGTCGAAGATTTTCACCTGTTGTTTTCCAGGTATTATCATGCTGAAACATGAGGTGGGCCAACATGGCAGATGAGGGGCACAACAATGGGCCCCAGGATCTCATCTCGGTATCTCTGTGCATTCAAATTGCTGTAAATAAAATGCAATTGTATTTGTTGTCTGTGGTTTATGCCTGCCCATACCATAACCCCACCACCACGGGCCACTCTGTTCACAACGTTGACATCAGCAAACGGCTTACCCACACGACGCCATACACGTGGTCTGTAGTTGTGAGGGCGGTTGGATGTACTGGCAAATTCTCTAAAATAACGTTGGAGGTGGGTTATGGTAGAGAAATTAACATTCAATTCTCTGGCAACAGCTCTGGTGGACATTCCTGCAGTCAGCATACCAATTGCATGTTCCCTTAAAACTTGAGACATCTGTTGTATCCACATTTTAGAGTGGCCTATAATTGTCCCTGCACAAGGTGCACCTGTGTAATGATCATGCTGTTTAATTTTCTTGATATGCCACACCTGACAGGGGGATGGATTATCTTGGCAAAGGGAAAATACTCACTAACAGAGATGTAAACACATTTGAGCACAACATTTGAGAGAAATAAGCTTTTTGTGTGTATGACATTTTGGAGGGTATTTTTATTTCAGAACACTTTATATCTTCCGATTATATTTTTGTTCAGTGTAAAATGTGTATATCTTATGTTGTGAGTGATGGGGGTCAAAAAATAATAATAATCGAGCAGTGGAAACCGTGCTTCAAGACAGGAACCCTAATCCCTTGGTTAGCAGCCAATGCCTGGCAGTTTTTTACAGGCCTTACTGGCGATAAAAACAGATTGCCATAATTTTTTAAACAACACTCAAACATTAAACCTCTTAAACAATTCATGGTAACCTCGTAAATAATTTATTTAGACCCCACATTTATTTGAAACGTGTTTATTTTCTGAAATCAATGTGTGCATTTGGTTCACTGTTTGCTGAAATTAATGTGTGTCCTTGCCCGGCTATTAAAAGGGGCAGGCAGCTATTTGAGACTGCGTTTAATTCAAGTTAAGGTATGCAGAAAGGATTGTCACCTTACAGAAGACCAGGTTTTCCTCTTTAACTTTGTAATAAAGGTCTATAAAACAACACTATTACTCAAGTTACGATTTTTGAAACACTATTATGGGAGCATACTAGGCCTATATGTAATGGATTTCGTCCTCTTCTGAGGAGGAGTAGCGAGAAGGATCGGAGGACCAATTTGCAGCGTGGTAAGTGTCCATAATGTTTATTTAAATACATAAACGGAACACTACGAAATACAAAACAATAAACGTGAAATGAACGAAACAGTCCCGTGTGGTACTAACACGGAAGAAAAACACCCACAACTCAAAAGTGAAACCAGGCTACCTAAGTATGATTCTCAATCAGGGACAATGATTGACAGCTGCCTCTGATTGAGAACCATACTAGGCCAAACACAGAAATCCAAAATGATAGAAAAACGAACATAGACAACCCACCCAACTCACGCCCTGACCATACTAAAACAAAGATATAATAACAGAACTAAGGTCAGAACGTGACACTATAGGACAGGTCCGGGGTAAAATGCCTATTCTCTGTGCTGTTTTTAATCCATGAATATATGCGCACGTAGCCTATTAGTGTATCACAACACAAGAAATGTGGCTAGACGAAACGCCTCTTCTTATTTTAAGATGTTGAAAGATTAGCCTACTATGGTAGGTTTACATTGCCATGACGATTAGAATGGACATCTTAGACATTGGTTTTAAACATAACAATACTTCTCTAGCAGGACCGACTGCCACAACTGCCCCAATATACTGCCTGGCCTTTAGCCCCACATAACCCGCTATGAAATCTGATATCGCGGCACTGCTGGGCCAACATGCGTTCTGGAGCTCTGCGCACGCACGTAAACAGAGAAAGGCGATTTACTGGTTGGAATCTACAAATGTACTATGGTCAACAAAATGGCAGATAGCATAGAGCCACATTTATTTACATAATTAGGCTTATGAAAACAATCGAGTTTGTCAAGGATTTGGAGAGCAAGAACTGTTGAGCACAGGCTACAGCGGCTTAGCTGCCTAAGTAATGGCCACACACAAAACACCTGACAGACTAGCGAGGTGCACGAGGCTGACTGGTGGTAAGGTTGTCCTAACCTAAATTGATTGGTGAACGTCCACTGTCCTGATCAACAACCTGCTACGCAACTGGCTATATTTATGGCTTCTCTCAAATGGTTGCTTTCAAGTATTATTGGGTGCAGTGGGCTAATGATTGTAGTAAACAAGGTAAACGTCCTTATATTTAGGCTACATAACTTGTGCTTACAGGGACTGGAGCTGTGCCTAAATACGGCAAGTGTTTTGAATAGATCAACTGTTCATTATTAATAGACAGACTATTCACAGGGTGTATTCATAAAGTTCACTTAGGCAGCCGTTAATTTAGAGAACTATAAAAGCAATTGCTTTACCTTTAGATATCTGGAATCCATGACTCTCGATTACTACTGGGCTTGACATTGGCAACGATGGAATTGGAGGTAACGGTAAACCTTGGATAGTCATCCTGTCGGTGTTATGTTTGGGTCTTGCGCACCAAGGTCAATCAGAATAAATCTGAACTCTGTCCTTTCTGACCGACTGTACCAGCCCAGACTGAACGACGTCACTTGTGTTATGACCAATAGGACCGGCCAATCAATCCCATTATTAAAATGGTTACAAGCTAACTGTAGGTCAGGGTTCGCCAACTAACCGCCCGCGGCCCATTTATTTTGGCCTCAACTCTTCTGAGCAAATAAACATATTTAATAATCTTCATTGTTGGACACAAAAAACGGTTAAACACGAGCAAATAAGCTACATGTGATTTTAATTTGTAAAATCTGTTTCACAGTATTCCCGTGCATAAGAGATATGTGATTTTATACAAATGAAATTGTTTTAGTCAAATATATCTGTATGCAGAAAAAAAATGTTTTGCTCGCGCTGTATATATCGGTCCCCTAATGCAGCATTAGTAAAGCCCTACTTTTGTGATTTTTTAATTTACTAAATATATTTGAGTGTTTACCAGCGTTTGTAACTAGAGCCTGACAATTATCTGTACAAAACAGTAATTTTGATAATACTTTAAAAAATACTTGCTTGATATGCTTTCCAGTTTCTTGAAATACTTTGCAAATGCAATTTATTTCTGTAAAAACTGAAATGGTCTATTCATTCCTTTTACATTTTTTTTGGACTGTGTATGCTCTTATCCAGAGCAATTTACAGTAATGAGTGCATACTTGTTCGTACTGGTCCCCCGTGAGAATTGAAACCACAACCCTAGCATTGCAAACACCATGCTCTACCAACTGAGCCACATCACAAACCATTTGATGTCGCAATGAACTCAATTACTGTATTGTGCATTGTTATTCTTCATGGTGATGGAAAGTCAACAGGTACAAAGGTATGACTAGCCTATGGACAATACATTAATGTACATTGACGTTGTGGTTTAAAAGGATGGTAAATTAATACTGCACAAAAAGTTATCTTCCCATGTTATTTGATCAAGAAAAATATTTAATTTGATGTGAATGTTTTGTGTCTTTTCCCATAACTTTATGTTTGAGGACAGACAGGGTTTTGTGCTTTCTGGAGTCCAATAGAATGACAACCGCAGAGAAAGTGACAGGGAAACAATTCCAACTATTGAATCCTGCAAGATACTGTTCTAAATTACACAACTACCTTTTTGGCAAAGCAGAAAAAATGCTTTTGTCTGTGCTACATACGTAAACTCAGCAAAAAAAGAAACATCCCTTTTTCAGGACCCTGTCGTTCAAAGATATTTTGATTTTTACAAATTAACTTCACAGATCTTCATTGTGAAGGGTTTAAACACGGTTTCCCATGCTTGTTCAATGAACCATAAACAATTAATGAACATGCACCTATGGAACGGTCGTTAAGACACTAACAGCTTAGACGGTAGGCAATTAAGGTCACAGTTATGAAAACTTAAGAGGACACTAGAGACCTTTCTACTGAATCTGAAAAACACCAAAAGAAAGATGCCCAGGGTCCCTGCTCATCTGTGTGGATGTGCCATAGGCATGCTGCAAGGAGGCATGAGGACTGCAGATGTGGCCAGGGCAATAAATTGCCATGTCTGTTCTGTGAGACGCCTAAGACTGCGCTACAGGGAGACAGGACGGAGAGCAGATCGTCCTCGCAGTGGCAGACAACGTGTAACACCTACACAGGATCGGTACATCCGAACATCACACCTTGTCAGCAATAGGCTGAGAGAGGCTGGACTGAGGGTTGTTGGCCTGTTGTAAGGCAAGTCCTCACCAGACATCACCTATGGGCACAAACCCACCATCGCTGGACCAGACAGGACTGGCAAAAAGACTTCTTCATAGCCGAGTCGCAAATTTGTCTCATCAGGGATGATGGTCGGATTTGCGTTTATTGTCGAAGGGATGAGCGTTACACCGAGGCCTGTTCTCTGGAGCGGGATCGATTTGGTTCCGTCGTGGTCTGGGGCGATGTGTCACAGCATCATCGGACTGAGCTTGTTGTCATTGCAGGCAATCAACACTGTGCGTTACAGGGAAGACATCCTCCTCCCTCATGTGGTACCGTTCCTTCAGGCTCATACTGACATGACCCTCCAGCATGACAATGCCACCAGCCATACTGCTCGTTCTTTGCGTGATTTCCTGCAAGTCAGGAATGTCAGTGTTCTGCCATGGCCAGCGAAGAGCCCCGATCTCAATCCCACTGAGCACGTCTGGGACCTGTTGGATCGGAGAGTAAGGGCTAGGGCCATTCCCCCAGAAATGTTCGGGAACTTGCAGGTGCCTTGGTGGAAGAGTGGGGTAACATCTCACAGTAAGAACTGGCAAATCTGGTACAGTCCATGAGGAGATGCACTGCAGTACTTAATGCAGCTGGTGGCCACACCAAATACTGACTGTTATTTATTTTTTTAACCCCCTTTGTTCAGGGACACATTCAATTTCTGTTAGTTACATGTCTGTGGAATTTGTTCAGTTTTTCAAAGTTGTTGAATCTTATGTTCATATAAATATTTACGTTAAATGTTCTGAAAATAAACAGTTGCCAGTGAGAGGACGTTTCTTTTTTTGCTGAGTTTATATCGCCCGCTAATGCTAGTAAAAGACCCAGTGCACTACTTGTGATTTTTTAAATGATATATTTTGGAATTCAGATTTTTCAGGGGGTGGTTCCCCCAGCTGAAAATAGTTGATGAACTCTGCTGTAGGTTGTCAATAATCAGCCAACTTATTTAGATGTTTTGGGAGAAAAAACACAAGCTACTACATAAACATTATGAAATATTGGTTAAACAAAAATGAAGCAGTTATTTGTCACGTTTTCAGTCTAATGTGCAACATATTATTTTTGTAAGATGTGATAAAATGTATTGACAGGCAGATTTTTGTAAGGCAAGTGGTATAAAGTCACAGCATTTCAGAGCAAAATGTATTTACATTACAAAATGATTTACATATTAGGGCCACATTAGCCATGGTACCCCTTAATACGCATTTCCCCCCTTTTAATTTAGCAGAGAAAAAAAATATTGAAAGACATGAAGCAAGACCAGTAGCGGTCTTCCATCCTTCTCTCTAGCAAGTGATGTTTGAAACTCAGTGGAAGCTTGAGTCATGGTTTTTATTACACAGTTTAATCAACACACAAAGCTCAAAGAGCCTCTCAGGTAATTTAATATACAGAGTTTGTTTGTGTGAGGAGCATTTTGTCCTCGCACCCAGAGCCCAAGCCTGAAGATGTTAGCCTCGAATTTCAACAATAACAAAAATGCAACCTATGAGTTATAGGGAAATAAAAACAGGTTAAACTAAGAAAACTTTCTTTAAATACCTGGTCCAAAACCTCATGTTTGTGAATGTAACGAAGGTGGTGGTCTTGGAGAAACTGAGTTTGGGTGTGTGTGTGTGTGCGTGCAAGGAACAATCTAGGCTTATGGCAATAGTGGGGGAGAGTGGATAAATTCAAGTCCTTTCATATAATTCAAGAGAAACAGACAAAAAGGCCATAACAGTTTTCCATTTTATAGCCTGCTATGATTAAAATAATTCCTTACTAGATTTTATACAAAACACACGAGTGTCCCCGGCTCAACATGTGAAACGCTTTCCTGAAATCAAGCCTATATAGCTGGGAGATCAGGAAAGAAAACAAGGTACAGTAAAAAAAAAAATCCCCCAATTTCAGACTCCCCCCCCCCAAAAGAAAGGAACAGTCCCCAAGTCATACAGATATGGAATGCTTTAAGAATGAAGAACATTTGGAGTGAGGGTGTAGGTCGGGCCCTAGGCAGGGCCCTATGGGAACGTCAGCAGGGGAGAAGAACAGCCCAGCCTGCATCAGGAATATGACCAGGAATAAGGAGGGGAGCGTGGGGTGGGTATGAAAGGAGCACAAGGGGCAAGGGGGGTACGACTGCAGTTTGAGAATATGTACACCATGGCTGCCAGGTTAAGTTGGGTGGAGAGGCCGAGGTGGGTGGATTGGTCGTGAAGGGGGGGGGGTTACAGGTGCTCTGGTTAAGGGGAGATGTGGCTCAAAGAAAGCACTCCAATGGAAACCAACAAGATCTTTTTCATTTTTTTCTCTCTTTACTTTTAAAGCTCCGCTAACATTAGCTGTAGAGGTGGTTGGTCATGATTCTACGCCAACACTACATTGCATACTTTTGTGTCCATTCCCGAGCTATTCTGTTGTACCTGAAAGCAGAGAAAAATAGTGAATTTCTGCTTCTTGAATACAGTAGGAGTCCAGATTACTATCTGTTCAACAATTTTAGCATACAGACCAATAACCAGAGGATTATCTAAAGGATCTAACATAATCCTGCAATGTTAACCACATGGACTCAAGAGGTTATAGGTCATCCTAAAGAACACCATTCTCTGAAGCTATATACTCACTTTTCCCTGTCCGTCTTGTAGATGCGGGCGATCTCAGGTACTAAGGGGTCGTCTGGGTTTGGGTCGCACAGCAGAGAGCAGATTGACAGGAGAACTGAAAGGAAGAGGTCAAGGTCCTGTTATTGGTTTAGGACTGAAGGAGAGCTGAACTTAAGAGTTACAAAAACAGACAGGAACCCCCCCGGTTTTATTCACATCCTCCATATACTGTATTGTACGGTGTACCTTTGGAGATGGTCAGGGCGGGAGACCACTGTGACCGCAGGATGTCCAGACAGATGCTGCCGTTGCTGTTGATATTTGGGTGGTAGATTCTCGTGGTAAACGCAACCTGCACACACAGAGAAACAAACAGAATGGACGTGGTTGAGTTAAGAGGAGGAAGAAATAACTCAAATGGATGAAGGGTACAGAAAGGGAGCATCACGAAACGACGCAGTTACAGCCATCACATAAAACACACGTTCAAACAAATGCATGTGTGTATGATTGACTACGACAAGTGGATGTCATCTGTAAATTCAGTGTGTGTGTGTGTGTGTACACGTATTTCTGGCTCACCTTTGGCGGTTTAAAGGGGTAGTCTGTGGGAAAGTGAATAGTCAGGAAGAATACCCCACCCTGATAAGGACTGTCATTCTGTTAGAGTAGAAGATTCAGCACCATTAGTATCAATTCAATCTTAGAGCTTCACAGGTCATTAGGAGAATGTCATCATGGTGAGATACACTGTACTATAGAAAGTAATAAAAGCTCATTTATGATAATGACTGATTGTCGTCACAGTACTTACAGGTCCCATTATCGTGGCTTGCCAGTGAAACACTGAAAGAGAGAGCAGTGAAACTGTCAGACGTATTCGGTGTAGCGAGACTGTTGAATGCTGTGAAGTCAGGATGAGTGAGGGAAAGCCCAGGGTGGGGCTGGATATTCATTCTATATGACTTATAATACCATTCCAGCAGTATCATTTTTTTTGATTAACATCATGAATGATGTCAGTGCGGTAGTTAAGCAAATGGATATTTGTATTAAAGCAATTGTTATATTGTAATCCGTCCTAAAAACACAGGGGAGTAGCCAAATGCCATCTAAAGATAAGAATGAATGTAAAGCACTCAACTAAAAAAGAACTAGAACTTCAGAACACTTTAAACAAATGCACCAATACCATCCTGAAGTAAAAATGGGGAAATGTGAGAAAATATATAAGAAATAAGAGTTTAGGACCATTATACAACCATTTTATTTGAAAGACCCAGGTTGCTACTCTAGCCTATCTGGGATGTTAGAAGCCCAAAACAAGTTTTGGACAAGGGTGACAAAAGCTCAAAATATGTCACATTTTCCTTTCAAAACAACTAGTCTACCTTGTACAACATGGAGAGCACAGGGCAGGGCTAGTATATACCAGATCAGATGGTTGCCAGAGAGTGGTTAACAGCTAGTGAATCTCAAGCAGGCAGACAAACAGTGGAATCACTTCGTTTTCTAGAGACAACACTGGTACATTAAGCCAATGCACTTCATCACCATATTCTCTGATAAGAGTAATATCAATATCATTTATCAGAAAGATATCAGATGGCCTTTGACACTTGTCTGAGTGAACCACTAATGGCTTTGAACTTCATATGTTATTATGATCAATAAATGGAATCTGAGTAAACACTGCGTAATCTCAGGCGTTAGCCTATTTGACGACAAGAGGTCTCAGAACAGCGAAACTATGTTATATTGTGCTTGTGCACAGCTTGCTACAGAGGATTACAGCTCGTGGTTGTGTTCATGTGGTATTTTATTAGGATCCCATTAGCTGTTGCCGAAAGCTGCAGCTACTCTTCCTGGGTTCTACACAAAACATGAAACACAGAACATTAATAGACAATAACAGAACTACATAAAATGTTGAAACGGCACACAGCCTACATAATACATACACACAAAATATTTAGGTCAAATAGAGGAGAGGCGTTGTGCCGTGGTGCTGCTTCATCTTTTTTTTTTTTTTTTTTTTTAAACAGGTTTGCTGTTCACTTGAGTAATATGAGAAGGGAGTTCCATGCAATAATGGCTCTATATAATGCTGTACGTTTTCTTGAATTTGTTCTGGTTTTGGGGACTGCGAAAAGACACCTGGTGGCATGTCTGGTGGGTGTGTGCGTAAGTTGACTATTTTTAAGACGTTTCTTTTAAAAAGAAGACAGATGTAGTCAGTCTCTCCTCAACTCTTAGCCAAGAGACTGGCATGGATGGTATTTATATAAGCCCTCAAATTACAATGAAGAGCAAGACATGGTGCTCTGTTCTGGGCCTACTGCAGCTTAACTAGGTCTTTCTTTACAGCACTTGACCATATGACTGGACAATAATCAAGATAAGATAAAACTAGAGCCTGCAGTACTTGCTTCTTGGAGTGCGGTGTCTTTATTATGGACAGACCTCTCACCCTCTTTACAATCATTGGGGAATAAATTATTATTATTTTGTCTCAACTTGTTCAATAGTCACGCCATTCATTAACAGATTCAGCTGACGTCTAGATTTGTACTAAACACAATGCTCTTTGTTTTAGAGATGTTCAGGACCAGTTTATTACTGGACACCCATTCCAAAACTGACTGCAACTGCTTGTTAAGGGTTTCAGTGACTTCATTAGCTGTGGTTGCTGACACATATGGTTGAATCAGCATACATGGACACAGGCTTTGTTTAATTCCAGTGGCAGGCCATTGGTAGAAATAGAAAAAAAAATAAGAGTGGAGGGCCTAGAGAGATGCCCTGCAGTACACCACACCCTACATGTTTGACATTAAAGAAAACCCTCAGTTATATTAGATGAATAGCTCTGAATGATATCGCACAGGTTGTTAAAACGAGTTCCCAACAGCAGGTTATTGTCAAAAAGGCTTCTCAATCGTTTTTACTCCCAAGCCATAAGACTCCTGAACAGGTAATCAAATGGCTCCCCGGACTATTTGCATTGTGTGCCCCCCAACCCCTCTTTTTACGCTGCTGCTGCTACTCTGTTTATCATAAATGCATGGTCACTTTAACTATACATTCATGTACATACTACCTCTATTGGGCCGACCAACCAGTGCTCCCACACATTGGCTAACCGGGCTATCTGCATTGTCCCGCCACCCACCAACCCCTCTTTTACTCTACTGCTACTCTCTGTTCACCATATATACATAGTCACTTTAACCATATGTAACTAATGTGAAATGGTGACGTCACTCGCTCTGAGACCTTGAAGTAGTTGTTCCCCTTGCTCTGCAAGGGCCGCGGCTTTTGTGGAGCGATGGGTAACGATGCTTCAAGGGTGGCTGTTGTCAATGTGTGCAGAGGGTCCCTGGTTTGAGGCCAGGTAGGGGCAAGGAGAGGGATGGAAGCTAAACTGCTACACACATCTACATCCTACCTCAATCAGCCTGACATTTCCGATGTCTAATGTAGCCTTACTACTTTTATAGCCTCGCTACTGTATAAAGCCTGTCTTTTTACTGTTCTTTTATGTCTTTACTTACCCATTGTTCACCTAATACCTTTTTTTGCACTATTGGTTAGAGTCTGTAAGTAAGCATTTCACTGTAAGGTCTGTTGTAATTCAGCGCACGTGACAAATGAACTTTGATTTAATATCAAGCGGGTGGCAGGGCAGCCGAGTGGTTAGAGCGTTGGACTAGTAACCAAATGTTTGCAAGTTCAAATCCCCGAGCTGACAAGGTACAAATCTGTCGTTCTGCCCCTGAACAGGAGGCAGTTAACCCACTATTCCTAGGCCGTCATTGTAAATAAGAATGTGTTCTTAACTGTCTTGCCTAGATAAATAAAGGTAAAAATAAATAAAAAGGCTGCACTGAAATGTAACAGTACAGCTCCCACAATCTTCTTATTATCAATTTCTTTCAACTAATCAGTTATTAGTATTAGTGCAGTACATGTTGAGTGCCCCTGTCTATAAGCAGACTATAAAGTCAGAGGAAAAGCATTGTATTTAGTCAGATATTTTTCATCCGTTTACTAAGAGCTGATAGGTCTGCTGTCGAGAACCAGTAAAGGCCACTATACCACTCTTGGGTAGCGGAATGACTTTGGCTTCCCTCCAGGCCTGAGGACAAAGATTTTCCTCTAGACTCAGATTAAAGATATGACAGATAGGATTGTAGCTGACTCTCTGGCCACTCCTCAGTAGCTTTCCATCGAAGTTGTCAATGCCATTATTGATCGATAACAATTTCTCCACTTCTCCCACACCAACTTTACAAGATTCTAACTTACAATGCTGTTCATTCTAAAAAAACAACGTTTGCCACTTTACAAATGAAATAATCATTAAAATAACTGGGAACATAAATGGTTGTCAAATGGTTGTCATAAGCAAATTGGAGTGGGTCTCAGGTGGAGGTGATATGGTCCTTGACCAGTCTCCCAAAGCACTTCATGATGACGGAAGTGAGTGCTACGGGGTAGTCGTTTAGCTCAGTCAGCCAGTCAGATGTGATTACTACATCCAATGGGTATGGATTAGGGCTGTCCCCTAAAATCTTTGTTCTTTCGACAAATCAATTGGTAGAATTTCTTTTGTGTGTATTTTTCCATACAGACATATCCTATGTGTTTTATCAAATCAACTATATGCACCAAGCTAGTCTGATGCTTTAAGCGCACTATTTGTTGAAATAAATGAGACACAAATGACTAAAAAGGAGTCCAACTGCAATTGATTTTATTGTGACGGGCTCAGACTTGCTGTGCTGTTTAATAAAAATAATAAGACAGCGAGTGACTGACCCATTGCTTCGTTCTCCTCCCTGCTGCAGCGACCACCACAGAACATCAGTGTTCATCGGGCTGTCCGTATTGCTGAAGCTGTAACATAATTACAGCCATTTGACTGGAAAGGTCTGTTAACGAAATCCCTCATTTGTTTAGGGAAAAACCATTCCCTTTTCCCTCAACCCTTGCTCTCTTTATTTGACACATACATGCACGTGACCAATAGGGCCTGACCTATATCAAATCAATCAAATGTATTTATAAACCCCTTTTCACATCAGCTGATGTCAAAGTGCAATACAGAAACCCAGCCTAAAACCCCAAACAGCAAGCAATGCAGAATTTGTATTTTATTTGTCACGTGTCCAATATAACAGGCGTAGACTTTACAGTGAAATGCTTACTTACAAGCCCTTAACCAACAATGCAGTTAAGGAAAACAAGTAAAAAAATTATTATAGAGCAGCAGTAAAATAACAGTAGCGAGGCTTTATACAGGGGGTACCGGTACAGAGTCAATATACAGGGGGTACCGGTACAGAGTCAATGTGAGGAGGCTTTATACAGGGGGTACCGGTACAGAGTCAATGTGAGGAGGCTTTATACAGGGGGTACCGGTACAGAGTCAATGTGAGGAGGCTATATACAGGGGGTACCGGTACAGAGTCAATATACAGGGGGTACCGGTACAGAGTCAATATACAGGGGGTACCGGTACAGAGTCAATGTGAGGAGGCTATATACAGGGGGTACCGGTACAGAGTCAATGTGAGGAGGCTTTATACAGGGGGTACCGGTACAGAGTCAATATACAGGGGGTACCGGTACAGAGTCAATGTGAGGAGGCTTTATACAGGGGGTACCGGTACAGAGTCAATATACAGGGGGTACCGGTACAGAGTCAATATACAGGGGGTACCGGTACAGAGTCAATGTGAGGAGGCTATATACAGGGGGTACCGGTACAGAGTCAATGTGAGGAGGCTTTATACAGGGGGTACCGGTACAGAGTCAATATACAGGGGGTACCGGTACAGAGTCAATATACAGGGGGTACCGGTACAGAGTCAATGTGAGGAGGCTATATACAGGGGGTACCGGTACAGAGTCAATGTGAGGAGGCTTTATACAGGGGGTACCGGTACAGAGTCAATGTGAGGAGGCTATATACAGGGGGTACCGGTACAGAGTCAATGTGAGGAGGCTTTATACAGGGGGTACCGGTACAGAGTCAATGTGAGGAGGCTATATACAGGGGGTACCGGTACAGAGTCAATGTGAGGAGGCTTTATACAGGGGGTACCGGTACAGAGTCAATGTGAGGAGGCTATATACAGGGGGTACCGGTACAGAGTCAATGTGAGGAGGCTTTATACAGGGGGTACCGGTACAGAGTCAATGTGAGGAGGCTATATACAGGGGGTACCGGTACAGAGTCAATGTGAGGAGGCTATATAACAGGGGGTACCAGTACAGAGTCAATGTGAGGAGGCTATATAACAGGGGGTACCGGTACAGAGTCACTGTGAGGAGGCTATATAACAGGGGGTACCAGTACAGAGTCAATGTGAGGAGGCTATATACAGGGTGTACCGGTACAGAGTCAATGTGAGGAGGCTATATACAGGGTGTACCGGTACAGAGTCAATGTGAGGAGGCTATATAACAGGGGGTACCAGTACAGAGTCAATGTGAGGAGGCTATATAACAGGGGGTACCGGTACAGAGTCAATGTGAGGAGGCTATATAACAGGGGGTACCGGTACAGAGTCAATGTGAGGAGGCTATATAACAGGGGGTACCGGTACAGAGTCAATGTGAGGAGGCTATATAACAGGGGGTACCAGTACAGAGTCAATGTGAGGAGGCTATATACAGGGGGTACCGGTACAGAGTCAATGTGAGGAGGCTATATAACAGGGGGTACCAGTACAGAGTCAATGTGAGGAGGCTATATAACAGAGGGTATCGGTACAGAGTCAATGTGCGGGAGCACCGGTTAGTCCAGGTAATATGTAGGTAGAGTTAAAGTGACTATGCATAGATAATAAACAGAGTAGCAGCAGCGTAAAAGAGGGGGTGGGGGGAACAATTAAAATAGTCTGGGTAGTCATTTGATTAGCTGTTCACGAGTTTTATGGCTTGGGGGTAGAAACTTTTAAGAAGCCGTTTGTACCGAGACTTGGTGCTCCGGTACCAATTGCCGTGTGGTAGCAGAGAGGACAGTCTATGACTAGGGAGGCTGGAGTCTGACAATTTTTAGGGTCTTCCTCTGACACAAATTCCAAACACACAACAGTCAAATGGATGCAGAGGACGTCACAAGTTGCTCCGGAGGAAAAAGGGGAAGTCAGAAGTGTGGAATAAATTTGACTAGTTGTGGAAAATACTGGAGATCAAAAAAGTAAGGTAAGAGCTGTGTGTATATTATGTGTGCAAAACAGGTGCTGTTAGATTACAATATAATCTTTGACCGTTTGGAACAATGTAAACACTAAAATAAGCGTAACAGTCTGTGGTAACGATTTTTTTGTAAAGCCATTATTACAGTAAAGACATAAAGTTACATTCATTCGTAAATGCAATTTCAGAAATGGAGCAGCTTATTTATTGTTTATGCTAATTATTCAAGGGTCGCTTTGTCATTTTATTTTAAAACTATAATGCTTGATTGATGAATGACTCGTGTGCGGTGTGATGACATGAAGGGATGAATGACTGATAGATACAGTGCCATCGGAAAGAATTCAGACCCCTTGACTTTTCTCACATTACAGCCTTACCCTAAAATATCCCCCCCATCAATCTATACACAATAGCCCCAAAATGACAGTGAAAACTTGTTTTTGCTTTGTCATTATGGGGTGTGAAGATTAATTAAATTGATGGAAAAATCAGTTTTAGATTCCTTATTCTCTTGTCAACCTTCTGTAATGTAACAAAATGTGGAAAAAGTCAAGGGGTCTGAATACTTTCCGAATGCACTATAAGTATTGAAATATAGGCCTAAATAAGTTACGGTATTAAGACTAAAGAGGATGTGCTCTTAGGCCCACAGTTCGATGGTGGTTATACAAGGCTGCTGTACTAAGCCTACTAATGATAATGACATTTCTTCTGATTATAATGATCATAATAACAATAAGGTCAAGAGAAAGGAGGGTTATTATCATTTTTTGACCATTTGGAACAGCGTGACACTAAATAAATTAGAAGTAATACCAGAGGCTGTTCTATTGAAAAAAGTGTAACGCCTTCATTACAGTAAAGCAAATATGAAAAACAGCCGAATTTGTGAAATTGTTTATCCAACATGTGGTTGCGTGAGGCTTGGTGATCACGGAATCAGTAGGGTATTAAACAAACACTCAACACAAGTAGAATCTGTCTTTATAAAGCCAGGCACATTTCACAGTTAGGCTATTGATTTTCATTTTATAAAAACAATTTAGGGGGTAGTTAAGCTATTGATTATAGACCTAATTAAGTTGGGGTTCCCTCCTCACTTTTCTTTAAAAATTAAGGCAAGGGCTGTTTTCTCATCTCCCAACTCTGCTGCTGCCACCACCACATTGTTCTCAACACCAATATGCTGGATAACTTTGCTGTTGTGCAGCAACATGGTCTAGGAAAAGGTGGCAGTTTAGGAGTGCACTGATGAGTTTCAGAACCGTGGACAGCGACCGCTATCCAACGTGGGAGAAAGCGTATGTTATAAAATAATATTTTTTATTAGTGTTGCGCCATTGTTCTTACGTAATACAACCATATACAATTTCAGTAGCATATGTCAGAGTGATGGACGTTACCATCCCCACGGCCTCCACAATGTATTAGTCCACTCAGATAGGCGCGAATCAGACAGGTGTCTTCTAAACCATGAAAGTTTTTTGCTACTGCTCGACTAAAGAAATCTTGGTCGACCAACTGTCTATCGACCAACCAATCAACTAAATAATACAGTATTAGTAAAAATGTGATCAACCCATGTGGATGATCTTGTTCCTGTAGTGTATGTAAACACCCTGGTAGATTGATTAATAACCTGAACCAGATTACAGTGAGAAGCTTTCTCTGGAGCTGACAGCTTGATGAAAGCCAGTCATTCCATACAAATGAATTCCCTTCCTGTTAAAATGACTTGGTTTTTGGTCATTTGTCAGATACAGGGAAACATGTGCAATCTGATCAATGAATTGACAATATACTGTTTATGGTGGTCACTGGTCAGGTCCAATATGGCAAGGCAGTGACAGAGTTTCATGCTGCTGCTGGCTATGATGGACATCTCACCAACCCTACTGGAGCCATAAGTAATTATTAGATTGCAGAGACTTCCTGGTACCTGGCCCAACACCAAAAGTGAAACCTAATTTGCTCCAGGGGTGCCGTACTAGTATAACTGACCCTGTAAAACAACACATTTCACTGCACCTATCCAGTGTGTGACAACAACAACATTTATGATTTATTTTTATATGCAGTCCAGATTTTCTGTGATTCTGGTTGACTGAGAAATTCCTAATAAACCAGGGTGCACCAGACTCACCACCATTTAGAAAAACTATCTGCATCTAGCCTACTTGTTTGTTTGCTTGTTACAAGACCTTTGGAGAAGCCTGAAATGACATAGTATTGTTGTGTTGCCTGATGAGGAGCTACTTACTGTCATCTCCTACTGGTCCTGCTGAACACTGGGCTGGTGGGTCCCGTGCCAAGTCATTCAACTCCTGAGAGACAGGAGTAAGTGGTTAGCAATGACAATAGTATTTGAACATATGCACCTATAGACCAATACATACACTGAGTATACAAAACATTAAGAACACCTGCTCTTTCCATAACAGACTGGCCAGGTAAATCCAAGTGAAAGCTATGATGCCTTGATGAAATCTGTTAAATCCAGGTTAAAGAATGATTTTTTAGCCTTGAGTAGGTAGTAGGTGCCAGTGACACCGGTTTGAGTGTGTTAAGAACTGCAACGCTGCTGGATTTTTTTCACACTGAATAGTTTTCTGTGTGTATCATGAATGGCCTACCACCCAAAGGACATCCATCCAATTTGACACAACTGTGGGAGGCATTGGTGTCAACATGGGCCAGCATCCCTGTGGAACACTTTTGATACCTTGTAGAATCCATGCCCCAAAAAATGAAGGTTGTTCTGAGGGCACAGTAGGTATACTCCTCATATTTGGTACACAACAACTTGATTATTCACAATGTTAAGGGGCAGCTAGATGTCCATATCAATCAAGTTCTATTGAACAGCTCAAATTGACTGTTCATCAATAAACCACACATACACCCACCCACCAAGACTGCCCTCTATACATCATGCCCTCACTAGTAATGTGACACCAGAGTTAACAACAGAACACCTAAAAACTGTAAAATGTTGTTAGATTTAACTGCCTGATATCACAATGTCATTCTACCAAGCTTTTGGTAATCGAACATGATCGAATTAAACGTTACATAACAAAACAAAAAAAATACATTTCCCAAGTCACACCTGAGAGATCCATGGTATTTAGTCAACATCATGGCAGCTATTACTGGGATTGCCTGGTACCTACGAACGTTAGCTAGCCATATTTTGTCAACATGACTACCAAACGTAATGAATCCATAACTTTAGCTTGTTAACAATGCCCCAATGTTAGCTAGCTCACTGTCACGCATTGCATCTCGATTAAAAGTACGAGTGATGACTGACAATTACATGGAATAAAAAAAGCCCATCGGGTGATCTACCCATCTAGTAAACATCCAACTAACTGGTTAGCTAGCTAGCTAGCTGCATTATGTAGCTAACTAATGTGCGAATAAAACGAGAACTCATCTTGTTAACTAGACAGTTAACGTTAGCTCACTGCCGTTTATCGGGGCCCCATTTAAATATGTGAAGTTAGTGGAGTGGAAGGCTGATATATGGAGTTAGGCGCTAGCTAGCTGCATTCGTCATGTTTTTATCTAGTTAGCTAAGTGATTACTGGATTTGTGGGACATAAAACATTACAATATAACTACCGTTAGCTAGAAATCTGACTGGATAGCTAGCAGACAACTAACGTTAGCCGCCGACTGAATTAGCCATAGCTAGCTACGTAACTAGTTACCTAAATAATGTTGTTAGCCAGCTAACTACCAATCAAACGACTATCATGTAAACCAGTTCGTTTGAATTATGCGATTATAGATATGTAAAGTACACTGATCTTCTCTTGATAAATATACATTACTAATCTAACGAGCTAACGTTAGATGGCAAACTAGTAACGTTATGAAAAAGGTGGAGGGCCCAAAAATGTGGATCGAACACCGACCGAGGCGCATTGCTTCACGGCCGTGAGCCCATTTGCCGTACTGTGGGTGACAAGCTTTTAAACACACCACATTTAACCCCGACATCATTCAGATGACACATCTAATAGAACACGTCTTAGAATATATCGCTTTTTTATTATAACTGCGAAACATTGGGCCTTTTCGTTGACTTCCTTCTTACCTTGTGAATTCTTTTCAGAGCCATTGTTGTGCTAGCGCTGTCACCGAAAATGTGTTATACTCGATTAAAATGGCGGTTGCTGTCTCTATCCGGGGGGTAACTATTCGAAATATTCCTATCTCAAATAATACCCTAGTATAATACTAAAATCACCGATTGCTATCAGAACGGGCTCACTGGTATATTGTTTTATGGCGAAACTGAAAGAGACTAACTAGAGGTAGAACCGCGTTCCTTCCTCCTACTGCAGCGGCTACCAAACCATTCACTCACACTGCTTTTACTATTGGGTGCGTTCCTCAGCCAATGCGTTATTGACTTCTGCCAGATCTTACAATGCCTGGATAAGTATTTGAAGTATCAGCTGACCAAATTATATGTTATAGCAATCTGGCAGTCGATGACGCAGTCGATGACGCTGCACGCAACCATTGTTTTAACGCATGCAACGTCTGAGCAGGGGAACGCGACCTCAGCACTTCATGCCGCGTTCCTGTACTAGTAGGAACTACAAAACTCGGAAATGTCATACCTCCTGATTCGTTGAACGCGGCACGTGTATAAACTACAACCAGTTCGTAAGTCAAATGTCCGAGTTTCTTAGTTTCGACTAGCACATGAATGCAGCAAAAGATTGCGCGCGGACAACATAGCGGTGCAATTGACGTCATTTTGGCTCTCAACAGGCGACAGGATATGAATGGGCTCGTTTGAGTAGTACCGATTGGAGAGGACAGTCCAAGAGTGAAGAGGCGGAAGTGCATCTCGATAGCCGAAAGTCAGACATTGATGAGGTTTTTCAACGTCGAGGCTCAGTCAACATGAAAGTGTTGCCATTGTTTACAAAAGTTTTTCTTTGTAATATCGAAATAAGCATGCCTCAAACCCCCCATATCACATTCTCACAAACTGTATTGTAAATATAGGTGTGTATTGTACTATCAATTGGTGAAAAGAGCCTCAAATATCACATTCAATTATAGCCTACACATGAATCAGTCCAAAGCTAAGTTGGTCACGTTTATGTGGGTCAACAAAACACCCTAATGATTGGTCACATGTCTTTTGTAAAGTTTATGCAGTCCTCATGTAGGCGCAAGTCGAACATTTTTTTATCCCCATAATGCGACACTTTGGAAGGCTGACTGAAGTGATCTGATCGAACGCGCCCAATAGTGAACGATTCGAGCCAAAATGGCTTTCATGCATATATTTTGCACTGCTGCAAGATCATGAGAGATCCTTGCAAATGGTTTACTAACACATCTCACAGCAAATGAGTTGCAATAGAAAGGGTTTGGACACACCACAATCAGGTCAAACATTATGATTCCTGTTTATGAATATGGGTTATTACATTTCTATGGGACAGTTAAACAATAAAATACATATCCCAAGGGTGAATTTTATTAAGGGATAAGGACTGGTTGACGTTCTTATCGCGAGAATATAGCACTAAAGGAAGTGTCACTGTGCAGAACGATGACTGTATGGTACAGAACAAAGTATAGCAGATAGGAGCATTCCAGTCCACCACCTCACCCGATACACAATTTTACAGAATGTCATTTTTTATCGGATGTCAAATATTCCGCATGAACTCTTTACCAATGCATGATCTGTTTTGACTTAACTTGAATTACTTTTCACATGAAACATAATAGACCTTGGTCTATTTGGAAAGCAGACTAATAATGACGGTAATGAAAATAAGATCATGCTGCTCTTATTCATGTTTATACTCGGTACTTACTCACGTGCATTATATGCTGTTAATTTATTGTGTTTCAGTTGATATTGCGTCTCTACACCCCACTATCCTAAACCAGGTTTAAAGAAGACAGGGTGTGCACTACCAGGCACTACCGCTTGCGCCATAAATGTTCATATAGAGGACGAGTGTAGTGCACTTATGTGGCCCAGGGGACAGAGAGGCTATTACTATTTGTGCTGGATCTTCACCTAATGTTATGGAAAGAAAATATCTGCCGCTGTATACAGAGGGCTGCTTGCAGTAACCTGTACCCAGTGTGCATTCTCACAAAAAAGAAATCAGACATACCACTGCATGTGGGCATTGTATTTGTGTATTTATTGGTAGGCATATGTAGCCTATACCCTAAACGTGATGCCCTTTATAGATGTGTGATGCTTCCACAATAATGAATATGCTCTCCTCTGAGCTCTGAGGCAGATCCCCAATAGGGACAGATCCCCTAAAATAAAATAAATTAGCCTATTGTCATGAACACACGCACACTCACACACACACACACACACACACACACACACACACACACACACACACACACACACACACACACACACACACACACACACACACACACACACACACACACACACACACACACACACACATTCATACATTCACACATCGGTAATAACATAATATCAGGGGGTTGGTTCGTAGGACGAAAGGGGGAAGCCCCGCATTAGAACCTCCACCGGATGGCGGTATGAGGCAGTCCCTACATAAGGCAGAGTGTGTGCGTGGGAGTTCCTCCTTTCGCCATTCCGGGGTGTCGCCGCACCACAGAGCGCACCGAGGGAGTCCTGCGAAGAGAGGCAGCCCAGTACGCTCCAGGCCTCTTCACACCTTCATCCAGGCCACACGGTTCCCCAGCATGCCCCAGAAGACAGGTATCCGCTCATTATTTCCCCAGAGACCCGCCGCAGACCTCCCCAGCAGCCCCGTTTGAAAGATTACGGCGACACCGAGGGATGCTACTGCAGCAAACGCACCCCGCAACTGCAAACATTCTCGACGTCTGCCCGAGGACCAGATACATTTGGTTGGCCCCTGACAGAAGCCCCCGAGGATGTCCGACAGCGGTGCGAGCATGAACTCCGACGATCGGCCGGTTAAAAGTACGCACAATTATATAATGATGCTTATGCGTTATTGTTTTGGATCATTGGCTTTGCATTGGCTGCAAACATGGCTGCAATAATGTCGATATGTGATTGCCGATATGTGATTGCATGTGTGTGTGTATCCCCCTTTCTCCCCCCTTTTAATTTATCCCCCAATAATAAAACAAAACACTCCAAGGATATTGGATGTTGAGTCACTGATGAAACAGCAACATAGTCGAGCTATGGATGCCAGTGTTTGATGATTGACACTGTCACCCCTTTGAGTCCTCAGCAAATATGTTTTAGGTTCTGAATGCCGAGAAGGTGCTACGACCTGTGCACTATGAGGAAATACCCCTTTATTTCTTATTGTGGGGAATGTCTCTCCGCACGCACTGAGTGACATGGTGATGCTGCATGAGCTCGCTTTATTCGCCCGGTGCCTTGTGGTATTCTGAAGTCGGCCTACATGTACCCACCAGGGAGAGAGAGCGCGCGCGCAGAGAGAGAGAGAGAGAGAGAGTGTGTGTGTGTGTGTGTGTGTGAGAGAGAGAGAGAGAGAGAGAGAGAGAGAGAGAGAGAGAGAGAGAGGGAGAGAGTGTGTGTGTGTGTGTGAGAGAGAGAGAGAGAGAGAGAGAGTGTGTGTGTGTGTGTGAGAGAGAGAGAGAGTGCGCGCGCGCAAGAGAGAGAGAGAGGGAGAGTGTGTGTGTGTGTGTGTGTGTGTGAGAGAGAGAGAGAGAGAGAGAGAGAGAGAGAGAGTGAGAATAGCATCTCTTTCCAATGAAAAAATTCTGGCAGTTTGACGATGACAGCGAAAGGAAGACTCAAAGGTAAAATTATAATTGGTTACATTGTCTGTTTTGCTTAATTTACGGGTCTAAGGCCTGTATGTAGGCTATTAGATGTTGATGAAATGGGTAGGTGTCACGAGTTAAGAAATGGATCCGTGGAAGTGATGATGTGAATAGAGGATATGTTTTGGGACTTGCCATTTATCTATCCCTGAACCATTTTTAGTGAGGTCCCTTGCGTAGGCGTTATCGGAGTGTTCACAGCCATGACGTTAACTGCTGTGAGAGCTCTACAGCTTGGTCTACGTTGTCGATGTCTAGATGCATTTTTATGCAAATTTGACTCACACCGCCAGGCAATTTATTCTTTTAATTGTTTTTAGGATACAACTTGCAAGGTAGAAGAGACTAGATTCGGTTCCATATATGGATTTAATATGGTAGCTCATAATGTCATTCATCCTGTCATTCATCCTATTTTTGTGGGTTTGAAACGTAATATACTGCATATGTCGCGTTATTAACGTTTCTCCCTCATGCTACATTATGCCTAAGGAAATTATGTGCATCTGCACAAATTGCGCGCGTAAGGTCTCACTTTCCTCACTATTCTATTTGTATTTGCCTCCCCGGATCATTCTGTCTCACTGAGAGCCAAATGAGAGACAAAATGGAGTTTCGGAATGCTTAGTTGCGTATCAGCATATTGTATGTAGCCTATTGCGTTCATTAAAGCAGTATATCATGCTTTTATTGCATCATTAGATTATGGAATATTTAATGTGTTTATGAAGAGCGGCTTTTACGCGTTGGCGGCATCAGACGAGGTTCAGCGAGCCTTAGTACACAGTATCTGCACAGACTGTCATGTTTATCGGGGTCACAACAACCCTGGCAGTGTGTGGACTGTGTACACGTAGTCACATGCAACGATGCATAACTGGGAGATTATCACCGGTTTCTGGTGTGGGAAAAAAGGGGGACGCGGGACAGATTGACACTCGGTCGGGAAAGCCCGGGTTTTCCGTGTGGGGCGCGTTTGGCTGAGTGTATGTGCACGTGCGCCGCGCGTGCATGTACATGCGCGTGCGTGTTGGAACGCAGCTGGGCAGTGTGCTATAGTGCTCATCTGTAATAGTAAACTGAACAGCAGTATGCAAACCCATACACACATAATCTAGCTCAATGCCACTGTGAGAAGCGTATATAAAGGCCTTTAGTTAAATGAGTGCAGTTTTTCTACAGTAGGCCTATGAAAGGTGAGGGAGTCCAGACGATAGCTTTGTTACATCTAGAAATGGGTGTGTGTAGGCTACTGTAGATGGACTAGGAGAGCGTGGGATAGGATGGAGGGATCAGGACGATTTGGAAGAGAGAGAGCACAACGGCAGATGAATGGAGGCACTGAACCGGGACGGAGTGCTCGCTTGGTGAGAGGCAGGAGAGGAAAGCGAGTATGTGACAGGTACATTGAGGAGTTGAAGTAGATGAGGAGAGAGAGAGAGAAAGAGATGGAGGATTGTATGATGTAGGCTAATGGACAGACAGAATCTCAGAGGACCAATAGGATCTTCTGATCCTATGGACTTTAACCAATCTAATGGCTCAGATTTGCAAACCGTTCTCACCAGATTTTATATGAAAGACTTGTGATCTTCAATCCTGGTGAACCACACAATGTGCAGGATTTTGTTCCAGCCCAGCACTAACACACATATGTGATTAAACTAATCAACTATCATCAAAGCCCTCGATTTGGCCTGCCTATTGACATTTAGAGTTTGCAGGAAAAGGACCGAAGGTTAGGACACAAGGAATGGAGGGAAGACTATTGAGGAAGAGCCCGAGTCACCTTTCCTCACAGGCCTTGCATGTAAACGTTAATAAAAACTTTGTTTCTATCCATGGCCATACTAGTGCTCTCCTCATGGTCCATTTTCTGAGGAAAGTTGCTACTAACCCAGCTGTCTTTTATTTCTCTAGTGA
>NC_088243.1:76526241-76536241 GCF_036934945.1 Oncorhynchus masou masou | reverse complement strand
GTTGAACACTGAGCTGTAGTCAATGAATAGCATTCTCACATAGGTGTTCCTTTTGTCCAGGTGGGAAAGGGCAGTGTGGAGTGCAATAGAGATTGCATCATCTGTGGATCTGTTGGTGCGGTATGCAAATTATAGTGGGTCTAGGGTTTCTGGGATAATGGTCTTGATGTGAGCCATTACCAGCCTTTCAAAGCACTTCATGGCTACAGACGTGAGTGCTACGGGTCTGTAGTAATTTAGGCAGTGTAACTGACAGTTAGACTTACAGGTTATGTCGTTGTCTTTTGTTTGAATTGTTTATGTGTCCGCTGTGCGGGGGAAATGATAATACAAGCGGAACCACGTAGCTAATACTGTTGTAACAGGGATCCTTATTGTAGCAACACACTGTTGGAGGGAAGGCAATCCTGCGCTGCTAGTTAGCTAAGTTTTCATGTCATCGGGTGTAGTTCATAAAGGTTGAAGAGTGTATGTTAGGATGAAGTGTGAATTCATGCCAGGAATAATACGTGTGAAGTTTGATTTCCTTCTGTATAAGCAGCCAATGAGGTATTTTTTCCTTTATTCATGTGTTTAATCTGAACCCGTTATAACGCCGGTTAAACTGTTATGCATGTAAGCACTTCAGAGTTATACCAAGCTAATAAGTCACTCGTAAGATAAGGTTGTAAGAGTGTGCTTAACTGTATTTTTCATTTACTTTATAGTTCTCACGGAAGGTGATAATTCTGACTAAAACTACAGAATAAAGCCGCCAGTTAAAATCAAGGAACGGTTGTGCTCGTGGTTACTGAAGGGAGCTACAGGCAGGTTGTCTTTGTGTTCATGGGCACAGGGACTATGGTGGACGAGACAGCCTATAGGGAGGAGGTCAGAGACCTGGCCGGGTGGTGCCAGAATAACAACCTATCCTTCAACGTAACCAAGAGTAAGGAGATGATTGTGGACTACAGGAAAAGGAGGACCGAGCACGTCCCCATTCTCATCGATGGGGCTGTAGTGTAGCAGGTTGAGAGCTTCTAATTCCTTGGTGTCCACATCAACAACAAACTAGAATGGTCCAAACACACCAAGACAGTCATGAAGAGGGCATGACAAAGCCTATTCCCCTCAGGAAACTAAACAGATTTGGCATGGGTCCTGAGATCCTCAAAAGGTTCTACAGCTGCAACATCGAGAGCATCCTGACTGCTTGCATCACTGCCTGGTACGGCAATTGCTCGGCCTCTGACCGCAAGGCACTACAGAGGGTAGTGCGTATGGCCCAGTACATCACTGGGGCTAAGCTGCCTGCCATCCAGGACCTCTACACCAGGCGGTGTCAGAGGAAGGCCCTAAAAATTGTCAAAGACCCCAGCCACCCCAGTCATAGACTGTTCTCTCTACTACTGCATGGCAAGCGGTACCGGAGTGCCAAGTCTCGGACAAAAGGCTTCTCAAAAGTTTAAACCCCCAAGCCATAAGACTCCTGAACAGGTAATCAAATGGCTACCCGGACTATTTGCATTGTGTGCCCCCCCTACCCCTCTTTTACGCTGCTGCTACTCTCTGTTTATCTTATATGCATAGTCACTTTGACCATACATCCATGTACATACTATCTCAATTGGCCCAAAGAACCAGTACTCCCGCACATTGGATAGCCGGGCTATCTGCATTGTGTCCCACCTCCCGCCAACTCCTCCTTTTATGCTGCTGCTACTCTCTGTTCATCATATATGCATAGTCACTTTAATAATACCTACATGTACATACTATCTCAATAAGCCTGACTAACCGGTGTCTGTATGTAGCCTTGCTACTCTTTTTTCAAATGTCTTTTTACTGTTGTTTTATTTCTTTACTTACCTACACACACACACACACGCACGCACGCACGCACCCACACACACACACACACACACACACACACACACATACCTTTTTTCCGCACTATTGTTTAGAGCCTGTAAGTTTCACTGTAAGGTCTGCACCTGTTGTATTCGGCACACTTGACAAATAAACTTTGATTTGATTTGATAAAGCCATGATATAATTTTCTGGAATTTTCCAAGCTGTTTAAAAGCACAGTCATCTTAGTGTATGTAAACTTCTGACCCACTGGAATTGTGATACAGTGAATTATAAGTGAAATAATCTGTATTTCAATTACGTAGGAAAAAAAAAGTAGATGTCCTAACCGACTTGCCAAAACTATAGTTTGTTATCAAGAAATTTGTGGAGTGGTTGAAAAACAAGTTTTAATGACTCCAACCCAAGTGTATGTAAACTTACTACTTCAACTGTATGTGTTTTCGTGTCTCAGTGTGTGTATGGGCTTTTGCCTTTGCGCCTGTGTGTGTGAGTCCTCACGTGCAGCTGGGAGCTCTTGCTTCATCTCTCTCCTCATCAGTCATCTCCAGCAGTGCCCTAAGGGCCTTCATTATGTAAGAGGAACAACGCTGCAAAGCGCAAACCGACAACTCAGCCATAGCTATGCTGAAATAAAGCCTGTTAGGCCACCTATAACACAGACAGTACATTCAAGTTTAAAGTTTTACTAGTTGTATATACGGGACACGCATGGTACACATCGTCCAATGAAATGCTTACTTCTCTAAAATGCAACAACACTAAAGAAATAAGTAATATTAAATAAGAAATACTAAAAGATGGCCTACACACAATACCCCATAAAGTGGAATTATGTTTTTTTTTTAAATGTGTACAAATGAATGCAAAATTTAAAGCTGAAATGTCTTGAGTCAATAAGTATTCAAGTTCAACATAAAAAATGTGCTTAACAAGTCACATAATACGTTGCATGGACTCAGTGCGCAATAATGGTGTTTAAAATGATTTTTGAACGACTACCTCATCTCAGTACCAAACAGATACAATTGTCTGTAAGGTTCCTTATTGGAGCAGTGAACTTAAAACACAGATTCAAACACAAAGACCAAGGGAGGTTTTCCAATGCCTTGCAAAGTGTTTCATTGATCACTGCATTGTTGGGCGCTTGCAAGAAAGACATTTCACTGTACTTGCGCACGTGACATTCAAAGGTGAAACTTGAAAACTATTTGTCGATGGGTAAAAATGTAAAAAAGAAGACGTTGAATATCCCTTTGAGGTGAAGTTGATAATTAGACTTTGGATGGTGTATCAATACACTTCAAAGATACAGGTGTCCTTCCTAACTCAGTTGCAGGAGAGGAAGGAAACTGCCATGAGACCAATGGTGACTTTAAAACAGTTACAGAGTTTAATGGCTGTGATAGGAGAAAACTGAGGATGGATCAACATCATTGTAGTTACTCAACAATACTAACCTAAATGACAGAGTGAAAAGAAGGAAGCTTGTACAGCAGGGGTGTCAAACTCAATCAACAGAGGGCCGAGTGTCTGGGTATTTTAGATTGTTTCCTTTCAATTAAGATGTAGACAACCAGGTGAGGGGAGTTCCTTACTAATTAGTGACCTTAATTCATCAATAAAGTACAATTGTAGAGGCAAAATCCTCAGACACTTGGCCCTCTGTTGAATGAGTTTGATAAAAGTGCTGTACAGAATAATATTCCAAAATATGCATCCTGTTTCCAATAAGGCCCTAAAGTAAAACTGCAAAATACAAAGCATTATGTTTAGGGCAAATCCAACATATCACATCAATGAGTACCATTCTCCATCATTTCAAGCACGGTGGTGGCTGAATCAAGGTTATGGGTATGCTTTTTGTCAAGGACTATGGAGTGTTTTAGGATAAAAAGAAAAGGAATAGAGCTAAGCACAGGCAAAGAGGAAAACATGGTTCAGTTTGTTTCCAACAGACACTGGGAGACACTGGGAGTAGCCTATTTACAGTTTTGACTTTAATCTGCTTGAAATTCTATGGCAAGTCTAGCAATGACTAACAACCAACTTGACAGAGCTTGAAGAATTAAAAAAAAAAAGTGCAAATTTGACCAAGAAAGACTCACAGCTGTAATCGCTGCCAAAGGTGATTCGAACGTGTATTATAAACTGGGTGGTTCGAGCCCTGAATGCTGATTGGCTGATATCAGACCGTATACCACCGGTATGACAAAATATGTATTTCTACTGCTCTAATTACGTTGGTAACCAGTTTATAATAGCAATTGGGCACCTGAGGGATTTTTGGTATATGGAAAATTTCAAGGCTAAGGGCTGTGTCCAGGCACTCCGTGTTGCGTCGTGCTTAAGAACAGCCCTTAGCCATGGTATATTGGCCATATACCACACCTTCTCATGTCTTATTGTTTAATTGACTCAGGGGTGTGAATAGTTAGGTAAATGAGATATTTCTGTATTTCATTTTCAATAAATTTGCTAACATTTCTAAAAACATGTTTTCACTTTATAATTATGATGTATTGTGTGTAGGTGGGTGAGAAAAATACAATATTTAATCCATTTTGAATTCAGGCAAAAAGAAGAAAGAAGAAACCCACACACTGCTCTTGCTAGTATCGCTACTCTTTATAAAGCTTCCCATATCGGCCTCAAGGCCTTCCTCAGAAGTTTTTTAAATTTATACCCTTATGTAGATTTTGCTCTATCCACATCCGTTCAATGTATCAAATGGGGTTGGAGTCTAGGTAAAATACACACCTGTTACCAAATATAACAATGTGCATTTCATAAGTAAGGTATAAACCTCCCTCTGCCTGGTGCTCCATACAAGATCTCACCTTGTGGAGTTGCAATGATCATGAGAACGGTGAGGAATCAGCCCAGAACTACACGGGAGGATCTTGTCAATGATCTCAAGGCAGCTGGGACCATAGTCAGCAAGAAAACAGTTGGTAACACATTACGCCGTGAAGGACTGAAATCCTGCAGCGCCCACAAGGTCCCCCTGCTCAAGAAAGCACATATACATGCCCGTCTGAAGTTTGCCAATGAACATCTGAATGATTCAGAGGACAACTGGGTGAAAGTGTTGCGGTCAGATGAGACCAAAATGGAACTCTTTGGCATCAACTCAACTCGCCGTGTTTGGAGGAGGAGGAATGCTGCCTATGACCCCAAGAACACCATCCCGACCGTCAAACATGGAGGTGGAAACATTATGCTTTGGGGGTGTTTTTCTGCTAAGGGACCAGGACGACTGATCCGTGTAAAGGAAAGAATGAATGGGGCCATGTATAGTGAGATTTTGAGTGAAAACCTCCTTCCATCAGCAAGGGCATTGAAGATGAAACGTGGCTGGGTCTTTCAGCATGACGATGATCCCAAACACACCGCCCGGGCAACGAAGGAGTGGCTTCGTAAAAAGCATTTCAAGGTCCCGGAGTGGCCTAGCCAGTCTCCAGATCTCAACCCCATAGAAAATCTTTGGAGGGAGTTGAATGTCCGTGTTGCCCAGCAACAGCCCCAAAACATCATGTACCGTCAGATCTTGGGTGAGAACCTCCTTCCCTCAGGCAGGGCATTGAAAATGGGTCGTGGATGGGTATTCCAGCATGACAATGACCCAAAACACATGGCCAAGGCAACAAAGGAGTGGCTCAAGAAGAAGCACATTAAGGCCCTGGAGTGGCCTAGCCAGTCTCCAGACCTTAATCCCATAGAAAATCTGTGGAGGGAGCTGAAGGTTCGAGTTGCGAAACGTCAGCCTCAAAACCTTAATGACTTGGAGAAGATCAGCAAAGAGGAGTGGGACAAAATCCTTCCTGAGATGTGTGCAAAACTGGTGGCCAACTACAAGAAACGTCTGACCTCTGGGTTTGCCAACAAGGGTTTTGCCAACAAGGGTTTTGCCAACAAGGGTTTTGCCACCAAGTACTAAGTCATGTTTTGCAGAGGGGTCAAATACCTATTTCCCTCAATAAAATACATATCAATTTATAACATTTTTTACATGCGTTTTTCTGGATTTTTTGTTGTTATTCTGTCTCTTACTGTTCAAATAAACCTACCAGTAAAATTATAGACCGATCATTTCTTTGTCAGTGGGCAAACATACAAAATCAGCAGGGGATCGAATACTTTTCCCCCTCACTGTATATATATATATATAAATATAAATAGATAGATAGATAGATAGATAGATAGTAGTTTCCCTGTATCCTGCTGCGTCCAGTACAGTATATGTTGTGAATTACATTTCTCTCTCCTTTTTCTCACCCTGTCGCACTGTCTCCCCATCTCTCTCTACCCCATCTCTCTCTCCATCCCCATATCTCTCTCCATCTCTCTCTCCATCCCCATCTCTCCCCATCTCTCTCTCCATCCCCATCTCTCCCCCATCTCTCCCCATCTCTCTCTCCATCCCCATCTCTCCCCATCTGTCTCTCCATCCCCATCTCTCCCCCATCTCGCTCTCCATCCCCATCTCTCCCCATCTCTCCCCATCTGTCTCTCCATCCCCATCTCGCTCTCCATCCCCATCTCTTCCCCATCTCTCCATCCCCATCTCTCCCCATCTCTCTCTCATCCCCATCTTTCTCCATCTCTATCCCTCCCCCATCTCTTTATTCCCTCATCTATCCCCATCTATCTCTCCATCCCCATCTATTCCCCATGTCTCTCCCTCCCCCATCTCTCTCATCCCCATCTCTCCCCCATCTCTCCCCCATCTCTCTCCATCCCCATCTATTCCCCATCTGTCTCTCCCTCCCCCATCTCTCTCATCCCCAACTCTCCCCCATCTCTCCCCCATCTCTCCCCCATCTCTCTCATCCCCATATCTCCCTCATCTATCCCCATCTATCTCTCCATCCCCATCTATTCCCCATCTGTCTCTCCCTCCCCCATCTCTCTCATCCCCAACTCTTCCCCATCTCTCCCCCATCTTTCTCCATCCCCATCTCTCCCCCATCTCTCTCTCCATTCCCATCTCTACCCCATCTCTCTCTCCATCCCCATCTCTCCCCCCATCTCTCCATCCCCATCTCTCCCCATCTCTCTCTCCATCCCCATCTCTCCCCCCATCTCTCCATCCCCATCTCTCCCCATCTCTCTCTCTATCCCCATCTCTCCCCATCTCTCTCTCCACCCCATCTCTGTCTCCATCCCCATCTCTTCCCCATCTCTCCATCCCCATCTCTCCCCATCTCTCTCTCATCCCCATCTCTCTCCATCTCTATCCCTTCCCCATCTCTTTATTCCCTCATCTATCCCCATCTATCTCTCCATCCCCATCTATTCCCCATCTCTCTCTCCATCCCATCTCTCCCTCCATCCCCATCTCTCCCCCATCTCTCTCTCCACCCCCATCTCTCCCCCATCTCTCTCTCCATCCCCATCTCCCCATCTCTCTCTCCATCCCCAACTTACCCCATCTCTCTCTCCATCCCATCTCTCCCCCATCTCTCTCTCCATCCCCATCTCTCCCCCATCTCTCTCTCCACCCCCATCTCTCCCCCATCTCTCTCTCCATCCCCATCTCCCCATCTCTCTCTCCATCCCCAACTTACCCCATCTCTCTCTCCATCCCATCTCTCCCCCATCTCTCTCTCCATCCCCATCTCTCCCCCATCTCTCTCTCCATCCCCATCTCTCCCCATCTCTCTCTCCATCCCCATCTCTCCCCATCTCTCTTTCCATCCCCATCTCTCCCCATCTCTCTCTCCATCCCCATCTCTCCCCATCTCTCTTTCCATCCCCATCTCTCCCCATCTCTCTCTCCATCCCCATCTCTCCCCATCTCTCTCTCCATCCCCATCTCTCCCCATCTCTCTCTCCATCCCCATCTCCCCATCTCTCTCTCCATCCCCAACTTACCCCATCTCTCTCTCCATCCCATCTCTCCCCCATCTCTCTCTCCATCCCCATCTCTCCCCCATCTCTCTCTCCATCCCCATCTCTCCCCATCTCTCTCTCCATCCCCATCTCTCCCCATCTCTCTTTCCATCCCCATCTCTCCCCATCTCTCTCTCCATCCCCATCTCTCCCCATCTCTCTTTACATCCCCATCTCTCCCCATCTCTCTCTCCATCCCCATCTCTCATCCATATCTCTCTCCATCCCCATCTCTTTCTCTCCATCCCTATCTCTCCCCCATTTCTCTTTCCATCTTTCTCCCTCTCCTCTTTCCTCCTTCTCCCATTCCTCTCCTCTTCCTAGCGGTCCCCTTCCCCCTGAGCCACAGGCTCTCCATGAAGGAGGTGTTTGACTGTGAGGGGAAGCCCAGAGTAGACCTGCTAAAAGCCCACCTCACCAAGGAGGGTCGTCTGGAGGAGGTGGTGGCCCTACGTATCATAAATGAGGGAGCCGCCATCCTGCGCCAGGAGAGGACCATGCTGGATATAGAGGCCCCAGTCACAGGTGAGAAGGGAGGGGGAGTGGGGAGGGAGGGTGAGGAGAGGAGAGTGGAGAGGAAGGAGAGGACCATCCTGGATATGGAGGCCCCAGTCACAGGTGAGGAGGGAGGGTGAGGAGAGGAGAGTGGAGAGGAGAGGAAGGAGAGGACCATGCTAGATATAGAGGCCCCAGTCACAGGTGAGGAGGGAGGGTGAGGAGAGGAGAGTGGAGAGGAGAGGAAGGAGAGGACCATGCTAGATATAGAGGCCCCAGTCACAGGTGAGGAGGGAGGGTGAGGAGAGGAGAGTGGAGAGGAGAGGAAGGAGAGGACCATCCTGGATATGGAGGCCCCAGTCACAGGTGAGGAGGGAGGGTGAGGAGAGGAGAGTGGAGAGGAGAGGAAGGAGAGGACCATGCTAGATATAGAGGCCCCAGTCACAGGTGAAGAGGGAGGGGGAGTGGGGAGGGAGGGTGAGGAGAGGAGAGTGGAGAGGAAGTAGAGGACCATGCTGGATATAGAGGCCCCAATCACAGGTGAGGAGGGAGGGTGAGGAGAGGAGAGTGGAGAGGAGAGGAAGGAGAGGACCATGCTAGATATAGAGGCCCCAGTCACAGGTGAGGAGGGAGGGTGAGGAGAGGAGAGTGGAGAGGAGAGGAAGGAGAGGACCATCCTGGATATGGAGGCCCCAGTCACAGGTGAGGAGGGAGGGTGAGGAGAGGAGAGTGGAGAGGAGAGGAGAGTGGAGAGGAGAGGAGAGGAAGGAGAGGACCATCCTGGATATGGAGGCCCCAGTCACAGGTGAGGAGGGAGGGTGAGGAGAGGAGAGTGGAGAGGAGAGGAAGGAGAGGACCATCCTGGATATGGAGGCCCCAGTCACAGGTGAGGAGGGAGGGTGAGGAGAGGAGAGTGGAGAGGAGAGGAAGGAGAGGACCATCCTGGATATGGAGGCCCCAGTCACAGGTGAGGAGGGAGGGTGAGGAGAGGAGAGTGGAGAGGAGAGGAAGGAGAGGACCATCCTGGATATGGAGGCCCCAGTCACAGGTGAGGAGGGAGGGTGAGGAGAGGAGAGTGAAGAGGAGAGGAAGGAGAGGACCATCCTGGATATGGAGGCCCCAGTCACAGGTGAAGAGGGAGGGGGAGTGGGGAGGGAGGGTGAGGAGAGGAGAGTGGAGAGGAAGTAGAGGACCATGCTGGATATAGAGGCCCCAATCACAGGTGAGGATGAGGAAGAGTGGGGAGGGAGGGTGGGGGGAGGAAGGAAGGAGAGGACCATGCTGGATATATAGGCCCCAGTCACAGGTGACGATGAGGGGGAGTGGGGTGGGGGCAGGAAGGAGAGAAACATGCTAGATATAGAGGGAAAGGAAAGATGAGGTGAGGGGAAGGAAAGAGGACAGGTGAGGGGAAGGAAAGAGGACAGGTGAGGGGAAGGAAAGAGGACAGGGGAGAGAGGGAAGGAAAGAGGACAGGGGAGATGACAAGGGGAGAGAGGGAAGGAAAGAGGACAGGTGAGTGGAAGGAAAGAGGACAGGTGAGGGGAAGGAAAGAGGACAGGGGAGAGAGGGAAGGAAAGAGGACAGGGGAGATGACAAGGGGAGAGAGGGAAGGAAAGAGGACAGGTGAGTGGAAGGAAAGAGGACAGGTGAGGGGAAGGAAAGAGGACAGGTGAGGGGAAGTAAAAAAAGATAAGGGAGAAGACTGAGATTCAGAGAGAAGAGAAAGGAAGAGAGTTGTCTAGCTGCCTGTAACCCA